>NW_015387603.1:368548-411469 GCF_001527695.2 Protobothrops mucrosquamatus
TTGCTGTTCCCCCATTGGGACCCCAGGCCAACTGGCAGAGCCAGGCCTTTAGGCCTTTACAAAAGGATAGGAGGGTTGGGGCCCATCTCACATCGGAAGGGGGGGGCAAGATGTTCCAGGGGGCAGGAGCAATAGCAGAGAAGGCTATTGGTGGATGAGGTTCATGAAAAGTATTTTGCATTTTTCAACAGCTCCTCCGGGAAAATATCCCAATGGCTTCAGAGATGTCCTGCGAGAGCTTGTTCGAGAGGAGGGAGTGATGTCTCTGTACAAGGGATTCAGTGCTGTGATGATCAGAGCTTTTCCTGCCAATGCAGTAAGCAAATACTACCCCTTTGACTTCTGGTTCATTTGTTTATTTATTAAATTTATTGACTGCCCATCTTACCCCAAGGTAACCCTGGGCTGTTTATAATACAGGTAGTCCTCGGCTTACAACAGTTCATTTAGTTACCGTTCAAAGTTACAACAGCGCTGAAAAAAAGTGGCTTATGACCATTTTTTCACACTTATGACCCTTGCAGCATCTGGATGGCAACTGACTCATATTTATGACGATTGCAGTGTGTCTTGGGATCATGTGATCCCCTTTTGCAACCTTCTGGACCACCAAAGTCAATGGGGAAGCCAGATTCACCTTACAGCCATGTTACTAACTGAACGACTGCAGTGATACACATAACAACTGTGGGAAGAAAGGTCGTAAAATGGGGCAAAATTCACTTAACAAACATGTCACTTAGCGACAGAAATTTCAGGCTCAATTGTAGTTGTAGGTTGAGGACTATCTGTGGTAAGAAGATAACATCTTACCAAACCTAAACACAGTAGGAACAAAATAATAAAATAAATAAATACACAACCCTAACTAAAAGATCAGACGAGAGGGAGTAGAATGAGCAGGTGGGGGGGATCCGTTATTAATCTGTCAACCAGCCCCAACGTGAAGCTCTGTCATTAGAACCCCAAGCCAGCTGACAGAACCAAGTCTTTAAACTCTTGTGGAAGGTCAGGAAGATTGGAGCTGACCTCACTTCTGAAGTAATTTCTTCCAAAGGTCAGGAGCAAAGGCAGAGATGGCTCTTCTCCTGTTAAGAGTTAAGACAGAAAAGTAAGAAGCTAAAGCCTCCCGACAGATCCTCTGGAAAACACTTTATTTTTTATACTGTACTTCTGGCCAATTTTACATCAAAAGTATAGTACCTTTAGTTGGACTTCTGTATTTGATTTACAGGTTTCTTCAGTTCCATTAGTTGAATTTAGAAGCCATTTCTGTCATCCGAGCAACTGTAGCTAATGTACAGCAATACTAAAACAATAAAACAAGTAGGAAACAGTAATAAATCAACAACATGCTTATTACAGATAGTCCTTACTTAGTGACCACAATTTGGACCAGCAGCCCGGTCATTAAGCAAAGTGGTTGCTGAAAGGACATAAGATCCAGTGGAAACCCCTTGCAGACAACTGGAAAAGCTGACTGTCATTAATTTTTCTACGTAGAATTCAGCATCCCCATGCATACTATTCTGGATGATTCCCCAGTCTTCCAAAGCAGCTTTTGAAGAAATAGACTGCCAGACTGATATTTTTTTTCCTTCCTTCCTCTCCAGCAAGTCTCCTTTGAGTAATGTTCCTCTTGACTGAATGCCTAGCTATTATATATGCCCATGCAATATATTTATTGGAGGTTAATGTTGAAACAGCCCCATTTTGTTGGCATTGTATCTATCAATTAAGCAGAGTAATTCATGCTATGAAACAGCACATTATTAATGGAAACTCTTCTGTAGGAAAAATATATATAAAATATTCCACAAAAAATGTGAATTTATGTCTGTACTTAATATGTATTTTTTTTCCAGGCATGCTTCCTTGGCTTTGAATTTGCCATGAAGTTTCTTAACTGGATGGCACCAGGTTTTTGATGATTGAAAAGTACGTTCCTTTAGGAACTCGAGGACAAGGAAAAGAACTGTGGTAATTGCATTGGAGGAGAAAATCAGAATTATGAAATAAGCTACAAAGTGACTCATTTTTTATTAATCTTTTTGCCTTACGCTTTCTGGGTGGTGCCCTTTTTGCCATTTGGAATTTTGAGCCAAATCTCCTTCTGTGGAGAAATTCGAAAGGAGTTCACAATCACACACTTGCCTTCTCAATTCAAAAGTACCAAAGTGGTTATGCTGTTGATAGAACATCTTGCTGCTATTAATAGGTATCAGTGTTTAATTTTTACTCCTCATTTTCCTGTGACGAATAAAGGAAAATGATTTTAATTTCCCTTTTTACATTAATAAAAAATGCAGTGCTGGTTATGGCACTAAGGACATTCCAAGAAGTCATGGGGTGTTTGGAACTGTCCATATTGTATTTAATTCTCAGGACGGAATTTAAGTAATAGATACACTGATATAAAAACATTTGATTGCACTTACAGATGTTTGGTGCTATTTGCCATGGTTTCTTGTTAGTTCCTGTGGAATGAATGGGAACATCTGAACAGTTTTGTATTTCTGTTCAAGCCTTATTTACTGTAGTAGGCCTTGCATATACAACACAATTGTAGTATGTTTTGACCATATAAGCCTCCCTTTACTGCCTTGTGGTCTCTGACTTAAAGTCTATGGCATGCAATTGCTTCATTGACATAATTAATATAAAAAGAAAGCCAACTAGAAGAATAATGCAAACATTAAAGAGCCTTGAAGTCACCAAATATAAATAAGTATTAAATTAGTGAAGATCTGCTATCTGTTTGTGTATGATGAAAAACCTCAAATAAGTGAATAGCAGAAACTGGGGTAAATCCCAATCATTTTGGCTGGAATGAGCAGTCAATATAAAAATGCCTTTCTCTAAATTCAGCTTTGGTCCTTTCTGGATAACTAATAATATCTTGAGAGGCAGCTTTACAAGAGATGAACAATCTTGTATATGGCATACCAGAATATGTATTTTGGTATTCCCGGTACCTATGCTAGGAATGTATTACAATAGTTTCAAAGCAATTTGTGTGCCACCCTAGCAAGCTTTTAAAGTTGGAGGAGCCTGCAATAGGATAACTAACTACAATGCCATTCTGTTTTAATGTGATCCTCTTGTACACTCATATATGGGCTTTTAAGTACATCCCATGTACAAAGAGAATAAACAGTGTTTACAAAATGTCTCAATGGAACATGCTTAGGACCCAATAAAAGTTGCGTATTGGTTTTCTTGTTTGTTTTGCATCTTGAAATAGTTATATCAGTACTGGAAACATGCCTCTTTGTCACAGCATTCTGGCAATTTGAAGAAAAGAACCTTTATCAACGGGAAGGGGCCGAGATATTTGTTAAATTGTATGTGGGAGTCCAGCAACAAAAAGTTGCAGAGTGCAGTGTTCATAAAAAGTTTCATTTTTTTTATCCATTTTAGAAGGACGTTCAATGCATTTCCATCTTAAATGGACACTTTGGGGAATTACCTCAGTTTTCCCAAAGTATCTGTTTCAACTTAATTGAAATATGCAATTGTTTCGCTATGTAAGGACAGTCAGATTTTCCAAACATCAAAAGAGAGTCGTTGAATGCAATGAATTTTAGTTCTACATTCAATGAAGTATGGTTTGGTTAAGTTTGGTTCTACCATACATTATAATGGGATAATTTAGTGAAGGGAGAAGTCTCTGGTCCTCAATCCAAATGCCATTCTTTTGTGGTCCTTCCTTCAGACAGAAAGAAGGAAAGAAGGACTATGTGATGTCAGGATAGTGGAACGTGAACTCTGGTGGACCAGGATGAGTTCGTTTATGGTGGTACATTTTGTGTCAGCTATTGCACTTTATGAGAGAAAAGTCTGGAGTTCTGATTCTTTCTACAAGGAGCATTTTGAAAGGAAGGGTGCAAAGTTTATGGATAGGCCTCTATAGGTTGTCCCAAAAGTGCTTTTTCAAAGGACTACTAGACTTCCTTTGTTTTTCCTTTGAAATAAAGCACCTTTGGGACAACCATGACCTGGATAACTGAGAATCTCCATAGACCTGCCTCTGTAGGTTTCTCACCGCATTCATGTATCAGTCCATTCTTGATTCTCTTGAAAACGCAGGATGTTGGATTTATTGTTGACTGAGAGACTCGTTTGTTTTGCCTGAGATAGAATAGCTGTGTTGATATACAGTACTTTGGATTATCTTTCATCTATAGTCACTTATTTATTGACCGTCATTGCTGTTAATTTCTCCTTTTTTTTAATACTCAAGATCAGGGGTCTTCAAACTTGGCCCTTTTATGACTTGTGGACTTCAACTCCCAGAATTCCTCAGCCAGCTATGCTGGCTGAGGAATTCTGGGAGTTGAAGTCCACAAGTCATAAAAGGGCCAAGTTTGAAGACCCCTGCTAAAGATAATCTGAAATCGCTTTTCTCAAAAACACACCATCTCTACTGTGTCAAATAAGGAGAATGAAGCCTGCACTTCTGAATTTATGAAATACCAATAGCTGGCTTTGAAACGCCATTCCTGTATATAGTTTTTCAATGGGGGGGGGCTCTTTTGAAAAAATGAATAAGTTACCTCACGATGCCCAATATTAGCATGATTAGATGGTAGTTAGTCATTGTCTCATTATGTAAGCTGAAGTACTGAATTGGCTCTCTCTGCAGTGTACTGCACCATTCAATGCTTAGCTCATCCAGAAAGATGAGTAATTCATTCCCTCCCACTTTAAGAACAGCAAATAGGAGCTTTCTGGGGGTAGGCTGAAGTCTAGCTCAAGTCTTAGAATATACCTTAAGTGTCTTACTTTAGTTAGAAATCTTTGTGGTACAGGATTTTATTAATTTGATGTGGATTTATTGACCCTGAACAAAATATGGCTGGGGTGACTATGCATTGGAAGAGTTTCTTCAACAGTAGCAGTGTTCACAGTCAGCATGCTATGCAGCTGAACTGAGTTGCCCTTTACATTGGCCGCTATGCGTCTGACACAAACCCATAAAGCACATATTACACAAAGCCATTGGTGGGCTATATTTGGTTTTAGTCTAACATATCGTGCTAACTTTAACCCCTGTGGTTTGTTCAATAACTATGGTTAAATAAAGCTTAGAATGCTGTGTGGACTCAGTCATTTAATCCAACAGGAATTCCAAAGCAAATAAATTATCTGTCTCCTTTTAGCTTAGCAAGGTTTGGATTCAGCAGAGATCAGTTGATCTTGGTGCAACTGAATTAATCTGAAATTCTATTCTTCACTCAATTTAGAACAGGCATGTCAAACTCGCGACATCACGTGACGTCGCACGACGTATCATGACTTTTTCCCCGTTGCTGGCAATAGGGTGGGCGCAGTTTCGGCGTGACGCATCCAGCCTGCGGGCCAGCAGTTTGAAATGCCTGATTTAGAGCATAGCTGTAACTTTCATGTAAATCAGCTAATAATTCATATTATTAATCCATTTAACTTACATGCTCAAGTGTAATTATAGGTGTCTGGTGGAAGGGAGGACAAGAACTATAAAAATGCTTATACTTCCATACTGTTAAGTTGCATTTTTTTTATTAAAGTCTTATACATATGCACATTAGAACAATCTTTAATATTTACTCGAAATGAACATATACTGGTACATTGCTAAGCAAAGTATCAGATGGTCTTGTCAAACATTAAACAGAAATTACAATTTCTTGATTCATGCCTTTTTTTCTCCTAGTTTTATTGAAACAAATCTCTTCAGGTACAGCTCTGAGCAGTTGAAAAATATATGTAAAAGAAAGTTGGAAAAATTCTATAATTCTATTTTATGTCTAACAGCAGGAATACAGTTTTCCTAAATTAAAAACTTCTGACAGGTGAAAATAATTTTTATCTTGTAAGATACAGAATAAAGTAAAAATATAGTAACATTCAGGCTGCTTTTTAATCTTAATCCTGGAAATCTAATGTTTTCTAGGGGAAAAAAATGAAGTAAACCTGCATCTAACTAATTTCTGCCTATCATGCGGTTGTCAAAAGATGTTGAATCCTGCTGAGGTGAATGATATATATTCACAATGTTTTCTTACAAAAGAGCAGACATATTTGACTAGTCTGATGAACTGAATTAAAGTATAGTGATGTCTAGTAGGGTTATGATGCTTTGGCCACATGGGAATATGTAAATGTGGTGATAGCCACAGTCGACAGTTCATTCCTTTTTCTGGAATTAAACAACAACTATATGATCTACTTTAAGAAGCTGTAGATGTGTGCCACATTTGTATCCCTGCATGTTTCTGCTTTCACATCCAAAGCCCTGTCTGCAACTCTACTAAATTAATAAGATGGTCTGATAAAAGATTGAAGAACACCATTTCACAATGGGGTGCTGGAATGTTGCTGTTCCATTCCACATGTCGTTTATATGCTCTTAATTGTAAGACTGAGTTAGGAAAACCAGCAAAATAGCTCTAAGCAAGACTCATAAAATCATGCCTTAATGGCTGAAGTCTTGATGAGCAAACTGATTTGGGGCACAGTTGCTGAAAAGAAAAGCAGTTGTTTGAAGGTGGAGTAAAGAAGACCTGAAAAGTAACTTAACGAGGGCCCCTAGCCATTAATGCAGTTAATTAGAAAGTTATCTGCACCATCTGGATTCCACCAGGTGCGTTCTTGTATGTAACATTCAGCTTATTTCATCCCAGGACACTAAGAGTGGTATCAACACTGTG
This sequence comes from Protobothrops mucrosquamatus, assembly GCF_001527695.2. Lineage (NCBI taxonomy): Eukaryota > Metazoa > Chordata > Lepidosauria > Squamata > Viperidae > Protobothrops > Protobothrops mucrosquamatus. Next base: position 375,241 of record NW_015387603.1, read on the forward strand.
AATGCAACTAGTCAGTGTTTCTCAACCTTGACAATTTTAAGGCATGTGGACTTCAACTCCCAGAATTCCACAGCCAGCAATGCTGGCTGTGGAATTCTGGGAGTTGAAGTCCACATGCCTTAAAATTGTCAAGGTTGAGAAACACTGAACTAGATCAATAAAATATGAAATGGTCGTCAAAAGTCTGCTATTTCCACCTATTGCAGTATTCACCATATCTGGGCAAATGAAATTCTAGTTAAGGATGATAGGTCTGAACGTTGCAAAGGATCCAGTTTCAAAAAGTTGCTGTCCATCAAATGCTACTTAGTCATGAGGAGGATTAGTATCTCTTGTTGTGAGCTGGATCCAGCCATATCTTCTCATTCCTGGAGCACTCCTTGATGGAAGGACCAAATCTGTCTTTACTGTTTAAGGAAGAAAGACAAAATTTGGTATGATGTGCATGCTCACCCTGTTGTCTCCATAGCAACCAAAAAATCCACAAAGAAGCTGAGAGTCATTGCTTAGCAACATGAGGCTGTTGACTCTTATTTGCTACTTCAGTTATTAAATAAGAATCTGCTGGGATCTTTGGACTCCTCACTGGAATGTAGGATATAAAACAGTGAAGTCTAAGAAGACTGCATATGGTGGAGGAGAGGTTTGCATTGTAGGTATGTCATGATTGAAAAATCCACCATATTTAAAAACTGTCCCATCGGTTGTCGGTATTGTTGTTTTAATCAGTGTTGAATAGGCATTTGTATATCAGCTACAATGTTTGTTTGTTTTTGAAAACGGGGTCAACTATTTTCCAAAGCACCAAAGGCAAGACAAGAGGCAGTGGATGGAAACTAATCAAGGAGAGAAGCAACCTAGAACTAAGGAGAAAGTTCCAGACAGCGAGAACAATTAATCAATGGAACAGTTTGCTTTCAGACATTTTGGGTGCTCCATCACTAGAGGTTTTTAAGAAGAAATTGGACAGCCATTTGTCTGAAATAGTATAGGGCAGGGGTGTCAAACTGCCGGCCCGTGGGCCGGATGCGTCATCTGGAAGCCGCGCCCACCCCATTGCCGGCAATGGCAAAATCGACCCGATACGTTGCGTGATGTCACGTGACGTCGCAAGTTTGACACCCCTGGTATAAGGTCTTCTGCTTGAGCAAGGGGTTGGATTACAAGACCTTCAAGGTCCCTTCCAACTCCATTATTCTGTTCTGTTGTATTGCAGTAGTTACTTATTAAGAAAGTGAATGTTGCTTAAGGCTCTAACCCAGTGTTTCTCAACCTTGACAATTTTAAGGCATGTGGACTTCAACTCCCAGAATTCCACAGCCAGCAATGCTGGCTGTGGAATTCTGGGAGTTGAAGTCCACATGCCTTAAAATTGTCAAGGTTGAGAAACACTGCTCTAACCATTGTTCCTGATCCTGACAAACTTTTCTCTCTTGGCCTATTGTGAAAACATATCAGGTTGGCTGGGACAGGACTTTTCCAATGGAGGCTAGAATTGATTGGAATATCCAGTTTCCCCTTTCTCCCCTACCTTGCACCCTCAAACCAATCATAATCTCATTTTTATTCCATCAAGCTTTACTCATTTTATTGCTTACTCCCCATGTGTTTTATTAAATGTGATTAAAAGGGATTACTTACTAGGTTACATTTTTTTTTAAAAATGGAACAATTAAAAATTAGAGAACAAAATGCTCTTAAAAGAGAACGCTGCTCAATCTTTTTGAAAGGGAAATGTAAACCAAAATAAAATAGAAAGTACAAAATGGATGAAGTTTTCTATCTATACAGTAATACTTACATAAATGGAAGAAAACTGTTATTCCTACAGTATGAATTGCTATGTTTTGTGGGCTATTGTCTCCACTGTTGTAGTTTACTAGGCCATCTCACAAAACAGAAATGTTGACTGATCTCTTTCTGTTCAGGAAAAAGGGAAGCATCTAATTCAGTGGTTCTCAACCTTTTTAATGCCGCGACCCCCAACCGGTCGTAAGTCAAGGACTAAACCGGTCGTAAGTCAAGGACTAAACCGGTCGTAAGTCAAGGACTAAACCGGTCGTAAGTTGAGGACTAAACTGGTCATAAGTCAAGGACTACCCAACCGGTCGTAAGTCGAGGACTTTCCCTGCCCGAGAGCGCCGCGCATGCGTGGTTCCACCCCCTGCGCAGGCCGAGGCGTAGCTGGCAAGTGGCAGAGACGGAGCAGGCCGACCACCAGCTGGCCCAGCCCAAGGGAGGTAAGGCACCCGCCGGAAAAGGGGAAAAAAAATGGCGGACAGCCTTGCTTGGCGACCCCCGTGAAATGGTCGATCGACCCCAAATGGGGTCGCGACCCATAGGTTGAGAACCGCTGATCTAATTAATCATAAAAATCTCATAGTGAAAGCCTTGTTCACTAAATAGAATGAGTGTTCCAAAATGCTGTTTAGGAAATGGCAGGGAATTTAAATCTTGTGTACAAGTAGTCCTCAACTTACAACAGTTCATTTAGTGACAGTGCAAAGTTACAATGGCACTGAAAAAAGTGACTTTTTCACACAACGGTGTTGCATCCCCATGGTCACATGATCAAAATTCAGATGCTTGGCAATTGGTTCATATTTATGACAGTTGCAGTGTCCCAGGATCATATGATCACCTTTTGCAACTTTCTGACAAGCAAAGTCAATGGGGAAACCAGATTCACTTAATAACCATGTTACTAACTTAACAACTGCAGTGATTTACTTAACAACTGTGGGAGAAAGGTTGTAAAACGGGGCAAAACTCACAACAAATGTTTCAGTTAACAACAGAAATTTTGGGTTCAACTGTGATCATAATTCAAGGACTACCTGTATTAAGAGACTCCTATAGCAGGGCTTTTCAACCAGTGGTACCTGGCAGGTGGTACGCGACCATCCTAGAAAAGTGGTAGCGGGGGAGGGGAATGAGCTGAACCAGTGGCAGCACTGCACAAGCCTGAGCGAGAGATGGCTGGAGCTGCAGGGCTGTCAGGGCTCAATGGAAGTGCCAGGATCAGCGCCAGTCTCCAGCTGGAGCTCGGCGCTGATCCTGGCGCTTCTGCTGAGCCCAGAAGAAACGCCGATCAGCTGGAATGTTGCAGCATCTCCAGGGTCTTGTGATTTAAATTCAGATGCTTGGCAACTGATTCATATTTATGACGGTCACAGTGTCCCAGGGTCATGTGAAGTGACCAAAACCTGCTGCAACCACCCAGCAGACGGGAGGGGGAATAAAAACCAAACAGCCCCCCCACCCCCGCTGCCAATTCTCAACAGAAATGCTCACAACAATGAAAACCTCGGACAGGAGGAAGAGCGCTGCCGGGCGGGCAGGCAGGTGTCTTGCTCGGCTGTGGCTTGGGGGCACTTTTTTCAGTGCTATTGTAACTTCGAACAGTCACTAAGCAAACTGTTGTAAGTCCAGGACTACCTGTACTTTATCACTTTTTTCCTTTTTTTTTTTGGTCATCAAGTTTTTGACACCTTGCAAGGTGACTGGTGGTACTCGGATATTGCCATATCCTAAAAGTGGTTCAATGGGTGAAAAGGTTGAAAAGTCCTACAGAATGACAGTGTCAATGCTGCTAACATCGGATGTTCTTGCTTTGACAATATACGAAGATGCAGACATTTTCTATTTAACCTGTGTATTACTTTTAGAGTTAGAATTAAATGGTGCTGGAGGGAGGGGGAAGAATGTGCCATAACAATATCTCAGTAGAGTATTCTTCAAGGTTATTTGTAATAAGAGGAGATAAATGGCAGTTATGCAACTGGAGGAAAAGTTCACACTTCAAATTAATTGGAGAATGTGATTAATGACTGTTAAATGAAGGAGTGAGTTATGCTTAGATACTATGTGTTTAGGAAAGGAGAATTCAGATTTTGGCTTCCCTATGTACGTGCAGAAGTTATGTTTTCTCATTAAAGATTCTTTAAGGTAAACAATGCCTCAAAGTTCTTTGAAGAGTTTCTTACTTCGGAACCATGACAGACAGGGTATAGTGAACACATACTGAACACATCCATTCCTAGTTTATTTTTGCTGAGTTCAGTTCCTTGCTTATGCTGTCAGAAAGTTCATGAAAATTCTGCTAGGCAGAAAATTAAATGTAGATAGATCAACAGTGTGAATTTAAGTCAACTTAATTTGGTGGGAGAAAAGGTTACTCCTGAAGCAAGGGTGTTCAAGATCCCTAGAGAATTAATCTTGTCTAAATTCTGTCAGTTGAACTAGAAGGACTAACTCAGGAGTCTTCAAACTTGGTCCTTTTATGACTTGTGGACTTCAACTCCCAGAATTCCTCAGCCAGTGTGCCTGGCTGAGGAATTCTGGGAGTTGAAGTCTACAAGTCATAAAAGGGCCAGGTTTGAAGACCCCTGGGACTAACTGATTTGGCAATAATCTTGGATCAGATCATGCCTGTGCAGATTGTCTGTATCTTTGGATCCTGGAACCTCCCTTGTTTTTTAGAAGAACTGAAATGAAACTGTGCAACTGATGCCTAAAGAAGTGCTTATGAAGGAAGACAAAGAGAAAAAATTCAATCTAACCCTCCTTTAGGTGGGAAGTTTATTGAGAGGGTGGTTTGCTTCTCTGAAAGATTATTTGGACCATTTTCAGTCTGATTTCGGTTCGGGTTGCAGTATTGCTCCTGCTTGCGGATAATCTCTGGAGGGTTTTGGATGAGGATGGCCACCCATTTTTGCCTTCCTGGGTCTCTTGCTGGTGTTCCATAACATTCATCGTGGTTTCCTTCTGAAATGGCTTAGGGCAGGGGTAGGCAACCTTGGCTCTTTTATGACTCGTGGACTTCAACTCCCAGAATTCCTGAGCCAGCATGGTTGCCTACCCCTGGCTTAGGGGATTAGGAGGAGATGGAGGGATAATGGTTCTGCTCCTTCTGGTGCCAGTTAGTGTTGATGGAGATGAGTTCTCACCCAAGGCCCCAGAGTTTGGCACTCTCTCTGCTCCTATTTAACATATACATGAAGCTGCTGGGTAAGGTCATCCGTCAGGGTGAGGAAGTGTCTAGAGAGGTCCTTTTAGAAGGCCACTCATGATGTCGTTTCTATTTCAGGAGATGAAAGAGGTAGTTAAACTCCAGAAACACTTTTACCCCTGATTCGATGACAGCCCAATCAATCAGGGTAGGTAGACAATTTGCCTGAAATGTCCTTATGGCTGTTTCCTACTTCAATTGCCTCTTCCCTCTCTGCTGACTTTCAGGATTAGTTGACTGTATTGAAATATTGCCACAGGATTTATTTTTCATTAAATAAACTCTGAAATTCTGAAAAATGAAAGCGTTTCATCACAAATATATTATTTTTTTATTGGAGCATAATAGGACAGGGCAATAGACATAACATTAAAGATGCTGTGGATTTAAAACATACGTTACTCATCAAAAAAAAAACAACCCACAACTTTGGGAGTTACTTGATTTCTTTCCAGACTCAATTCAGAGGGCTTATTTAAGTCTCTGTAATTCTCAAGATCCAGAAGAAAATCACAACCTGTAGGGAGGACTAAACTGACATGGTTGAACAATCATACCAAGTATCTGATGAAAGAAGCAGTGAGTGGTGTCTTCCTGGGCTCCATTCCAAGACTTGGGCTTAACATATGATTATCAAATTTGTGAGGAACACAGAGATATCCTACAGAGGATAACAAGCACTTTAGAGGTCAAGATCAAATTCAGGAAGAACTTGCCAAACTGAAACTTGCCAAAATGAGTTTCAACAGAGATAACAGAATAACAGAGCTGGAAGGGACCTTGGAGGTCTTCTAGTCCAACCCCCTGCTCAAGCAGGAGACCCTCTACCACAGGGGTGTCAAACTGCCGGCCCGCGGGCCGGACGCGTCATCCCAAAACCGCGCCCACCCCATTGCCGGCAATGGAGAAAAAGCTCCGATATGTCGTGCGACGTCGCGAGTTTGACATGCCTTCTCTACCATTTCAGACATGTGGCTGTCAAATCTCTTCTTAAAAACCTCCTGTGATGGAGGGAAGGTCCTACAGTTAATAGGAAAAAGAAATGGGCCTTGGTTGAGGAGGCCTGTGGGTTGTGGTGCATCACAAGTTGAAATGAGCCAATTGCATACAGGTAGTCCTCAACTTACAACCATTTGCTTAGTGACCATTGAAACCTAACAATGGGCACTGAAAAAAGTGACTTATGACCAGTCCTCACACTTACAACCGTCACAGCATCCCCACGCTCACATGATCAAAATTTGGGCGCTTGGCAAAGGGCATGTGTTTACAATGGCTGTAGTGCCCTGCACCCCGGTAATCACCTTTGGCAACTTCCCATCCGGCTTCTTACAAGCAAAATCCAAGGGAAAAATATTTCCCTCGGTGCCTGCCATGATTTGCTTAACAAGCACGGCAAAAGGTGGTAAAATCAGGCGTGACTCCCTTAACAACCACCTTGCTTAGCAACAGAAATTCTGGTCCCAATTGTTGGTTGTAAGTCAAGGACTATCTGTAATGCAGCCACCCTCCAAAACTTTAGCTGCCTTAACAGAAGAATTATGTCAAGGGACGACGATTCCTCTCAACCATCTGGCCAGTCTATACCTAGAATATTTTATTACACTCTATAGCATTTTAGCAAGGGCACTGACAAACTGAAGCATTTGCAGAAGAGATAAACCAAGATAACAAGAGGCTGAGAAATAAATACTTAAAAAGAACAATTAAAGGCAATAGGTACTGTACGCTTAGATTGCAGGGAGCCACGATTATTTTCTTCAGATGTTGGAAGGCCTGTCACGTTGAAGACAGAGCAGAATTGTCCCAGTTTGATAGGAAACAGTAGATTTAAACTACATGGGAATAAATTTCAGCTGGGTATCAGGAACCAATAAGAGACATTCTACAGTAGAACAGACTGGCCTGCATAGGATCTCTTTCATGAAAGTAATTTAACAAAAGCTCTATGGACATCTGTTGAGGATGCTGTGGCAGCAATACTTGCACTGAGCAGCAGCTTGGATTAAATGATTTCTCTCTATATTCTAGGACAGTGATGGCGAACCTTTTAGAGACTGAGTGCCCAAAAACTGGCCCCACCCCTGCTCCACCCCCACTCCGCCCCCCATTCCCCACCCCGCCTGCCCGCAGGGCCAATTAACCCCTCCAGGGCCCGCTGCAGATCGCCCAGGCAGCCCAGAAGCATTATGGCAGTCACGCCCTCTGCCCGCGCCCTGCAGCATCAACTGTGCACAATAGGGTGTGAGGGCATAGTCTTGTCTACGCTGCCTGGCTGCCATGTCCTTGGCTGCGCTGCTCCGCGTGGGCCACACTCAGGGGCAACTCTCCTTCAGGAGGGCTGCTGGAGAGGGGGTCGCAGGGGGAGGTGAGGCTGGGGCAACAGCACATGTGCCCACAGAGTGTGCTCCGAGTGCTGCCTCTGGCACCCATGCCATAGGTTCGCCACCACTGCTATAAACCATAGCTGTATGAAAGGAACCATAACAACTTGTTGACTGCAGGTTTTATTCAAAGGCAGTGAGATTTGATTATGCTTTTTTAAAGGAAAGTGCATAATGTGGGGCAATTGTTTTGTAAGTACAGCTGCAAATGTTCAAGACCTGTGTGCCATCACCCAGCATTTGCAGTCACCTTATGAACAAAAGGTATGCAATGCAATATGAGGACGAAGGTAGGATAAATACAACGTGCTTTAACAAAGTTCTTCCAGGATGAACACTAAGATGCCAACAGAGTAGTGACTATATATCATTAAAAGCCAGAGGAAGGGAAAATGCATGGATTTACTTGCACGTGTCTCTGCGGTACATAATATACTTACTTGACAAATCTGGAGATCAAATTTCTTTATTAAATCTAAGTAGTGACCCCCATCTAGGCATCGTTAAAGGAACAAAAGCTTCTTATTCTAAAGGAACATCCAAAGGTCATAACTGGTGCGTCAGTTGCACCTCTTCCTCAAAGGGAAAGCTCTGTTTACAGTCGCTCAGTCATTAGCCACCACTCAATTGGACTACAGGTAGTCCTTGACTTACAACCTTTCGTTTAGTGACCATTGAAACTTACAATGGTACTGAAAAAAGTGACTAATGACTGTCTTTCATACTTGCATTCCCATCAGAAACTAGATTTAAAAAAAGGAAGAGGAGGATTGGAACAAAACAGTAACAACTGTAATAACAATTGTTGCTACATCTCTCAGGAATACATATAATAAAGACATTGTCAGGTGGTGGGAAGTTAGTTTTTTATATGTCCAATCTTTATTACATTTGCAATGCTATTGCAGAGTTTCATCCTTCACTTCTGTAATCCCTAAGTAGGTCATAGCTGTTGTCTTGTCTGAAACTACAATTGTAGTTGCAGAAAAGTAATTAAAGTGAATAAGGAAAATATTGGATTGCTCTTGCACAAATGTTGTAAACAAGAAAGAATTGCAGAGAGCCGGAATAATGTAGCACTTGAGGTGCTGTTTTAGGAGCAGAGAAACCAGGCCAGAGAGGATTTAAGCCCCCTCCACACTCTCTTTCAATTTAACCTGCAAGAAAGGCTTATTACTTTGGGGNAATAATAATAATAATAATAATAATAATAATAATAATAATAATAATAATAATAATAATAATAAAGTTGGAAGGGACCTTGGAGGTCATCTAGTCCAACCCCCTGCTCAGGCAGGAAACCCTATACCATTTTGGACAAATGGCTGTCCAGTTTCTTCTTAAAAACTTCCAGTGTTGGAGCATTCACCACTTCTGGAGGCAGATTGTTCCACTGGTTAATTGTTCTAACTATCAGGAAGTTTCTCCTTAATTCTAGGTTGCTTCTCTCTTTGGTTAGCTTCCACCCGTTGCTCCTTGTCCTGCCTTCAGACCTGAATTTGTAGAGGCCAGGTGAACTATAAACCCAACCAATAGTCTTCCTATAAATTAAGGTAGCTAATGGGAATGCAGTATTTGTGTATGAGCTTTTCATGTTTGTGGTTTGGTTCTGTTGGTTTTGTTTTAAATTTGGGAATGTAAATAAATATACTTCGTTCAGTCAAGCACCATTGTTCCTCATAAGTAAAGGTTGCAACTATAAACATCATAGTTTTACACTCATTTTCCTGGTTGGGAAGATTGGTTCCTAACGAGACAAGAAGATTTCCATTATAGAGGTTTGAGCAGGAGGCTTAACAGTTGATGAGATTTCAGGAACATTGGCACTGTTGTGTTCTTGAGTGCACAGTCTATGGTGATCTTGAGGAGGAACATTTACTTTGTCTGCTCATGGAAAGAAAGATAATTATTACCCATGATTTGAAGCGGCTTTAATAATCATGAAGGGATATAAGCTCTTGTCTTGATTGCATGATGCACCTGAATGAGTCAGCTCTGGTCTATTCAACTGGAAATTGATAGAAGGCTGAGAATACAGTCAATAAAGCATTAGATATGGAAGATATATACAGATATAGATATAGATAATGAAGTATAAGCTATAGAACAGACATGTCAAACTCGTGACGTTGTGCGACGTATCAGGACTGTTTTGCCATTGCCGGCAATGGGGTGGGTGTGGCTTCCACGTGACGCGTCTGGCCCACAGGCCGGCAGTTTGACACCCCTGCTATAGAAGGTAAGTCACAGATGATTGGTTACTGGAGCTTTTGCTTGCTCTCTTGTTGCCTTGTCCAAGTAGTCCTCAACTTACAACAGTTTGTTTAGTGACCGTTCAAAGTTACATCTCTGAAAAAAGTGACTTACGGCCATTTTTCACACTTATGACTGTTGCAGCATCCCTGTGGTCATGTGATCACAGGGATGCTGCAACATCAATGGGGAAGCCAGATTCACTTAACAACTGCAGTGATTCTCTTAACGCTGGCAAGAAAGGTTGCAAAATGGGGCAAAACTCACTTAACCAATGTTTCACTTAGCAAAAGAAATTTTGGGCTCTTTGTCGTCGTAAGTCAAAGACCACCTGTGGCAGCTTGCCCAATATCTTTGGATTGGCTCACAGCTATGCACTAAAGTTTATGCCTACTTCATATCAGGCATCAAAGATGGAGACCCTATGGCTATCTAGAGAGGAGATACTAGCTGTATTTCAATAATAGCTGAGTCATGAAAGGTTTCAAAATTCTGATTGAAATAACATTCTGTAGTTTAAAATGGGTTTTTTAGGTACTACATATGGAACACCTCTCCAACCAACATTAAAATAACCAATCCACTAGACTAGACAGATCAATCTGATGGAAATAATAAGGACACCAGACAATGGCTGTGTTTGCACAACATGCTGAATCACAGATTTTGTTTGGCTAATGCTTTCAAACAGGAAAACACTGAAGACAACCTATAAGCAATTCTAAAACTTCCAGTTATTTCAATATCTTCCATCAGAATTACTATTGCTTTCAAGCTGTGAATGACCATTTTTATGTGTAATATGACTGTGTCCACTTTGAAAATAATTGGGAAGAAACACTTCTGCATGAGTCTGAAAAATACAGTGGCTACTTTAAGGAATTGCAAAAGCCTGGAAAAAAAATTAGCCTGTTGTGATAAAGAGCGGAGAGGTAATATGCTTGACCATATCTAAAGCATTCCTTCTGAATCATTTCTTTGCATAGTCCTAATAAGGAGGATCTGCCATTCGTGAAGATTCCCCTTAAAATCCATTCATAAATTCATTTCTAAGATCTATCAAGCTGGTGTTTGGAAGATCTTTTTCTGAAATAGGCTCATTGCTCTGGAATGTTTTCACGGTAATAAATATAATTTCTTGTCTGCTTTTCACAATTAAAATGATTGTAAATAGGAACCTAAAACACAAAATGCCAGTAATTTATTTTTTAAATCTGTTCTTGTAAAAGTTTAAAAACTTGATTGATCACCTTTATTTTTAAACTGCTCAAAGTCAAGCAAATGAGACTTTTCAAGGAGGGAGGAGAAAGGGATGTTTTTTTTTCTAAAAAATGTCAGTTTGAATTTACATTATTTTATTGAATTGTGGAGATGGGTTTCCCCCCCCCCCTTTGTTTTATGATTTCCTCCATGTTTGATTAGATATTTAAATATTTAAAAGATAAGGTAACATGGTAAATCTTTTTGTGGAGCCAGAGATATAAATAAATTAATCAATTTTTCAGGCTATCATGGTCAACTGGCTGATATTCTGCTTCCTCTATTATGAATTCTAATTAGATTTTAAACTCATGTAATTGAACAATTAGTTTTAGGGACTTGAGATTGATTCAGGAAGCCAGAAGCCCCATGTCCCATTTCAATTCTGCACAGCTATTCATTTACCTATAAATGCTCCTAATTCCTGATTATGCTATAACCACAGCAGGTGATGGCTATTGGGAACTCAGCCCCAGGGGCACACGTGCTAATATTCTGAGAAAAATATGTTTATAATGATACCCAATTTGCTTAAATTATTTGTAAATTGAGCACCATGCTGTGCTACGAGCTTAATTTAAAAAGTACTAACAAATGTAATGGAGACCTTGTGAGGATTTTTAAAAGTGCATTGCAAAAATTGAGGACAGAAGTTAATCTTTAAATAAGCTAAATAATGCTAAACAGTTTGAAGTAAATGAACACATTAAAAAGCATTTTCAGGGGCTTGCCACAAAATAATTTTAACTTACACAAGAAAAGTCTCTTCAGCAACACTAGAACTAGAAGAAGTGTTATATTGAGTCTAATTGTATAGTCAACCACAGTGTAATGGAAAGTTGGTTTTATCTCCTTTACTTCTCCCTCCCCATTTTTGCATCTCCTAAGTTAAAGTATTATGAAGAGTTGCCTAGCCTAGCCTATATATTGCATTCACATACTGCTCTAGGGAATAGCATAAAGTGAGTCAGCTATAGCAGGAGTCCTCAACACCCCCCCCCCGTCCGTGGACCAATACTGGGCCACTGCATGCTAGCACTGGTTTGCATAAACAAGCAAAGCCCCATCCACAGGATGCAGGCAGCACACAAAACTACACACCCTCCAGTCCACAGAAAAACCTCTCTCCACGGAACCGGTCCCTGTTGCCCAAAAGGTTGGGGACCTCTGAGCTGTAGTTTATTTAGTAAACAGTGGTTAAGCAAACCATGGCTTAGATTATAGCATAATTGCAATTGCAGGTAGGGAATGGAAAGCTGGTCCTTCCCTCCTATCGCATCTTCCAAGCAGAAGATGCTGCTATGATGAGTTCCTTAGACCAGCGGTTCTCAACCTATGGGTCGCGACCCCATTTGGGGTCGATCGACCATTTCACGGGGGTCGCCAAGCAAGGCTGTCCGCCATTTTTTTCCCCTTTTCCGGCAGGTGCCTTACCTCCCTTGAGCTGGGCCAGCTGGTGGTCGGCCTGCTCCGTCTCTGCTGCTTGCCTCGGCCGGCGCAGGGGGTGGAACCACACATGCGCGGCACTCCCGGGCAGGAAAAGTCCTCGACTTACGACCGGTTGGGTAGTCCTCGACTTACGACCGGTTTAGTCCTCGACTTACGACCGGTTTAGTCCTCGACTTACGACCGGTTGGGGTCGCAGCATTAAAAAGGTTGAGAACCACTGCCTTAGACATTCCCAATGCTACACATGCCACTGGAGCCAGTGGTCGTTTAATCAGATCACTGCCTTTTAAGAGTTGAGATGCAGCTGACTCAGACCAGCCTCCTTTAAAGAGTGTGTGGAAGTGACATCATCTATGTATTCTAGCACTTTCTATATTGCTATTAGTCTGTTACATTCAGTTTTAATGTTTATTTATTAAGTTTATATGCTGCCCAATTTCCAACAAGTCTGTGAAAGACATCCTTATCCAAACTAAAATTCATAATATACCAAAAGTAAATGGTTATAAGAGTAGAAAAGAAATGAAGGATCTAGATAGAAGTAATGGTTCTTCTACAAAACTATGCATCTGGGAAGATATATCTCACAATTTTTTATTGGAGTCTAGTTGACTTTCTATTTTTCACACTGACATATCCAAATGAAATATTAACAAATCAGTTGCCACATGTGCAGCAGTCCTATGGTTTTGAAGAAGCAAAATTCCCTTTCGGGGTTAGGATGGTTGTCTTGAATCCTGCATGGAGTTAAAAAACGTAAGTTCCATTAAAGGCAATGGTTTCAGTAGCCAGTGGCTCTGCTCTCATGACATGATTAATGTAATTATAACAATTGAAATCATTGCCATAATTGATGACAAACCAGTGTGTGTGAGTTCCAGGGCTAGGGTTGCCAGGTCTGCTTCCAAAAAATGGACAAGCGGGAGGGGGGTTAAGTAGTAAAAAAAGTAGACTGTACAGCTTTAGATTACGTACCATTTCATCATAAAGCTTTTGAATAAAAAAATGTCCACTATTTTGTGAAAAAAAATAGTGAACATAATGTGAAAAAAGTGGACTGTTCACTCAAATAGTGGACACCTGGCAACCCTATCCAGGGCTCATGGAACCATGGATTAACAATAGGGTCTGCAACTGTACTATATGTTAAGATAAAACTTGATAGACTAATTCATGGTTTAATACATCATATGAACAAGGTGAAATATGTGCTGCGTATTGACTTCCCTAATTAATTTAGAACATTTATATGGCTGTCCAACTCAGACAATATGACTCTTGTTGCCATTCAGTTCATTAAATGCACAAGAGAACAATAATAAATGCCACTAAAGTAAATGAAAAGAAATAATGATAAGGATTACAATATATCTCACTAACCGGGAACTCTATTCATTTTGACCCAAGTGCCTACGGGAAAAAGCTAGGTCACAACTGCCTTTCTAAATATAACCACATATTGGGGGATTGTTCCACAGGACAGGAGCAGCCACCGGGAAGGCACACCTCCTGGGCCCACGAGGTTACATTATTTCACAGAAGGGCCCTGGATGGTAACCCTCACTGCTGGAGAATATCAGATGGCAAGAAATGCTGGGAGAAGAACAGTCCAGAAAATAATCCAATTTTATGCCATGCAGGGCTTCATAAATGATAATTAGCACCTTAAATTATTCTTATGGGAGGCAGTGAAACTTGTGGCATAAATGTGTTAAAGATGATAATGAAGAACATCCATAATTGCCCATTCTGCACCAGTTGTCAAAGCAAGAACATCCGATGTTAGCAGCGTTGACACTGTCATTCTATAGGACTTTTCAACCTTTTCACCCATTGTACCACTTTTAGGATATGGCAACATCTGAGTACCACCAGTCACCTAGCAAGGGGTCAAAAACTTGATGACCCCCCCAAAAAAGGAAAAAAGTGATAAAGTACAGGTAGTCCTCGACTTACAACAGTTTTCTTAGTGACTGTTTGAAGTTACAATGCCACTGAAAAAAGTGCCCTCCAAGCCACAGCCCAGCAAGACACCTGCCTGCCCGCCCAGCCGCGCTCTTCCTTCTGTCCAAGGTTTTCATTGTTGTGAGCATTTCTGTTGAGGATTGGCAGCAGGGGTGGGGTGGTGGTGTTTGTTTTTTATTTCCCCTGTCTGCTGGGTGGTTGCAGCAGGTTTTGGTCACTTCACATGACCCTGGGACACTGTGACCGTCATAAATATGAATCATTTACCAAGCATCTGAATGTAAATCACAAGACCCTGGAGATGCTGCAACATTCGAGCTGATCGGCGCTTCTTCTGGGCTCAGCAGAAGCACCAGGATCAGCGCCGAGCTCCAACTGGAGCCTGGCGCTGATCCTGGCGCTTCCGCTGAGCCCTGACAGCCCTGCAGCTCCAGCCGTCTCTCGCTCAGGCTTGTGCGGTGCTGCCACCGGTTCAGCTCATTCCCCTCCCCCGCTACCACTTTTCTAGGATGGTTGCGTACCACCTGCTAGGTGCCAATGTACCACAGGTGGTACCCGTACCACTGGTTGAAAAGCCCTGATGTATCAGATTGACCACAGACAGCAACAGATAGAGATATTTTGATGGGTCCCTCTCCCCAGAGGGTAGGGACATGCTGTAAGACTGAATTTTATGGAATAATTATAATTTCCCCAATAATCAAGTGATGCCTTCTTGACCTGTGGTAAAAGGTAAAGTAAGAACATGCCCAATTCTACACATTGGTATGAAGTTGAGATCAAGTCGTAAAAGCCATGAAATTAGGCCTCAGCAGGAATTTTGATGTTCCACACTCTGGCTTTCTCAACAACTCCATGGAAACCTCAGCCAGGGAAGATGTTGGGAAGTAGCATGGATAATATTTTAACAGTATATCCAGTTTAATATTCTAACAATATTTCCACTACCAGGTGTCAGTTCCAGCTCGGAAAGTTTTTCTAGCAAGCATATAAAAAGACAGAAAGCCAAACTAATGTCTTTGGCAGCCTTTCTATAGGGCTACAGCAGGTGTACCACTCACATTCCAGCCTGACTCTTGTATATTAGGAAACTTGTTTAAAAAAAAAACCTCTTCTGACATAGGAGAAAGGTGTTTTATGATAGGTAAATGGGACTTATGGTATGCATATGTTATTTATATAGATTTTTGTTTTTGCATGTGTTTGGAATATGTGGGAGAGGTTGTCGTTGTTGTTACCAACCTAGGGCCTCTGGGAATGGTTGATAAGTAAGTATAGAAAGCAAATACAGTAAACCAACCACTAAAAATATTCAGAGCATGATCTGTTTGGAAATCCAGCTCATTGGGGTTTAGTCAGTATAGTATATTTAAACTATGGATTTCCAGGTTGGGAGAGAGGTAAAACAGTGATGGGGGAGGGAGAGGGGCTAAGCTACGTACCATGTGGCCCACCCCATCTTATAGAAAACTGCCATTTAAGGTCAGCGAAAAACATTACTCTATCGGCAGCCTGAAGTAAGAGTCAGCTGTAGGCTGGTTCTGTTCCTTCGGCCTTGGCAATAAAATTCTTGGAGCCAGTCTGCCCATAAGTTGCCTGGGAACTGAGCGTTAAGCTGTTTTGAGTTCTCTGTAAAAAGGCGGATAAAAGAAACATTTTGCAATATGTGGCTTTTGCTTTGTGCTTAAGTAACCTTCAGAGATATTAACGGAATGTTTCTGGTTACACTTTGCCGTTTTACAGCTTATCATAGTTCCCTATATATGGGCATACCAACATCAAAACTGAACCCATTGAAATTCTTTGCAACTTTGTCAAACTGCACTAGCAACCCATCTTTTCCCCCATGCGAATAACTGGAATTGCATATAAAATACAAATAGATGGAAACCATCACTGATATGCCCGGCTGGAGGCAGAATGGATTAGTGCCAAAGCAGAGGATGGCCACTTGGCAGGCTACTCACTAAGAGCCTTGGAAAGACAAATTAGCTTTTTCCCTTTTCTATCCCCACCCCCTCACCCCCTTAAGATTAAATGCTCTGTGGCTCTAAATCAGTGGTTCTCAACCTGTGGGTCGGGACCCCATTTGGGGTCGATCGACCATTTCATGGGGGTCACCAAGCAAGGCTGTCCGCCATTTTTTCCCCCTTTTCCGGCGGGTGCCTTACCTCCCTTGGGCTGGGCCAGCTGGTGGTCGGCCTGTTCCGTCTCTGCCGCTTGCCAGCTACGCCTCGGCCGGCGCAGGGGGCGGAACCACGCATGCGCGGCGCTCCCGGGTAGGGAAAGTCCTCGACTTACGACCGGTTGGGTAGTCCTCGACTTACGACCGGTTTAGTCCTCAACTTACGACCGGTTTAGTCCTCGACTTACGACCGGTTGGGGTCGCGGCATTAAAAAGGTTGAGAACCACTGCTCTAAATCATGCTTCAAGCATATTCAGTTTAAAAAATCAATTTCCAGAAAACTTCCAAGCAAGCACAATTAATATTTTGGGCAGGTTTGGCAAATGCTAACCTGAAATTAGTGAGAAACATATAAATATGAACAATGTGTCAACAAAATACCCTTTCACTAATTCCTTTTGCCTTGATGTTTTGCTTTGTGCATTTATCAGGCTAAACAGACTCAGAAATCTGCTTCATATTTTATCATAGTGTTGAATAGAGTGATGGCACACAGGCCTTGAACATTTGCAGCTGTACTTACAAAACAATTGCCCCACATTATGCACTTTCCTTTAAAAAACATAATCAAATCTCACTGCCTTTGAATAAAGCCTGTAGTCAACAAGTTGTTATGGTTCCTTTCATACAGCTATGGTTTATAGCAGTGGTGGCGAACCTATGGCATGGGTGCCAGTGGCAGCACTCGGAGCACACTCTGTGGGCACATGTGCTGTTGCCCCAGCCTCGCCTCTCCCCGCGACCCCCTCCTCTCCAGCAGCCCCCCTGAAGGAGACTCGCCACTGAGCGTGGCCCACGCGGAGCAGCACAGCCAAGGACATGGCAGCCAGGCAGCATAGACAAGACTCTGCCATCACATCCCATTGTGCACAGTTGATGCTGCAGGGGGCGGGCAGAGGGCGTGACCGCCATAGCACTGCTGGGCTGCCTGGGCGATCTGTGGCGGACCCTGGAGGCGGTGAGTGGCCCTGCGGGCAGGTGGGGCAGGGGATGGGGGGTGGGGCAGGGGCGGGGCAGGGGTGGTGGAGCGGGAGCGGGGCCAGTTTTTGGGCACTCGGTCTCTAAAAGGTTCGCCATCACTGGCTTATAGAATAAATCGCTATTAGCATTCAGATAGTTGGCACAATTGGCATTCAGACAAATCAGCCATCAACAGACACACAAAGTTTACAATCTGCTCAAAAGAGACAATAAAAAAGCTAAGAAGGAAACAAAAAGGCACATCCTCTCCAGCAGCTAAACCCAGTTAAGCAGGAATTAACAGCAAGCAAATAAGCAGAAAACAATACCTGAATCAAGGAACTACTAAGGAGAAAACCAGCCCCTCCCAAACATTGGCAAGGCAAGCTATTGTACATGAAAGGGGAGAAAACTCCACACTCACTAGCACTGATGTTATCTAGATGGGTAATGAAATGTCTGCAAGCAAATAACCAAGCTCAGAGGGTGCCAAGGTCTCCACAAATCACAATTAGTTTTAATTGATGAATATGGCTTACAAACTATGCTTGTTGGATTTACATCATATGCTGGAGCAATATTCAGGCATTGTGTAATTTCGAGTAAAATCCAGCAAACAGGTGGTGACCTCAAAGAAAAGGGTATTTTCAATACTTATCTACCCAGAGCAGCAATCTAGGTAGAAGACTATGTCTGTGCAGAGGTAAATACATTGGAACAGTGGTTCTCAAGCTTTTTAATGCCGCGACCCCAACCGGTCGTAAGTCGAGGACTAAACCGGTCGTAAGTCGAGGACTAAACCGGTCGTAAGTCGAAGACTACCCAACCGGTCGTAAGTCGAGGACTTTCCCTGCCCGGGAGTGCCGCGCATGCGTGGGTCCGCCCCCTGTGCCGGCCGAGGCGTAGCTGGCAAGCGGCAGAGACGGAGCAGGCCAACCACCAGCTGGCCCAGCCCAAGGGAGGTAAGGCACCCGCTGGAAAAGGAGAAAAAAATGGCGGACAAAAAAAATGGCGGACAGCCTTGCTTGGTAACCCCCATGAAATGGTCGATCGACCCCAAATGGGGTCCCGACCCACAGGTTGAGAACCACTGCATTGGAAGGTATGGAATCGGGTGAAAGCCAGGAAACCTGTCACTGGCCCGACAAAGGTTTTTGCAAGCCAGACATTTGCAAAGATGTGTGCCATTTAGCTGATGTCACACGTCTGACTTATGAGGAAGTGCCAAAGGTAAAATTGTTTACTGCTGCTGCTTGTATAGTTTTAGTACTTTTCTCAGTACTTTTAGTACTGAGTTTTAGTACTTTTCTCAATATTGGAATATGGCTGTTCTGTTGCTAGTCAACTTCTTTGTCCAATATTAGACTACTACTATGAGGACATTGGAGGTAGCACCTTTTTGTCCCACAGTATAAAATTCTCATTTTGAGAGCTGGAGGAAGTCCCATGGTAAAAACTGATCTTGTTAGGATTATTGTTCAGCTGCATTTCCCAGCACACTTAACTTTTTTTGCCCTAGCTGTGATCAGGAAGAAAAATTATCCCCCAAACTTTGGAGATTAAAATGAACTATATTGCAATTGTTTGTATTGTAGCAGTGAGAACAACATTTATAAGAAAATGTATGAGGAATCCCAGGAAAAAATACCATTTCTACTATCTCTTGATTGATGTGTAAGAGAGATGGGAAATAAGAAACAAACATAAAGAGAGGTATTTACGGTATTTATTTGTATTCCACATTTCTAAATTTTGCTGGGCATGTGTTGTTAAAAATCAAGATCTGGAATTGTAAGGCTTTTTCTTCATTTTCTTTGCTTGAAAACAAGACAATGTAAACGCTGATTTAAGAAGCAGAATCTTTTTACTTCATACAACAGTGCTTAAATATTTTGTCCACTGCTAAGTTAAATGCGAGTCCCCTGGACTGCAAGGCGATCAAACCGGTCAGTCCTAGAGGAGATCAACCCCGACTGCTCTTTAGAAGGCCAGATCCTGAAGTTGAAACTCAAATACTTTGGCCACCTAATGAGAAGGAAGGACTCACTGGAGAAGAGCCTAATGCTGGGAAAGATTGAGGGCAATAGAAGAAGGGGACGACAGTGAATGCGGTGACTGGATGGAGTCACTGAAGCTGTAGGCATGAGCTTAAATGGACTCCAGAAGATGGTAGAGGACAGGAAGGCCTGGAGGAACGTTATCCATGAAGTCGTGATGGGTTGGACACGACTTCGCAACTAACAACAACAAGAAGTTAATTGGTCTCTACCTATTTCTACCAATCCTGTCTCTCTTCCAATTCTTCTGCTCATTGACTGCTGAATGGGGCTGTCCTGATTTTGGATGTGGAGCCAGTAACAAGCAAAATGATTGGTTGAGTCTTCTGGCTTTCCTTTCCCTTCTATTTTGCAGGACATGCAGGGAAAACACTCACCAATTGCAGAACTGTGGCAGGAATAAAGTGGATTTCCCATCCCGTTTTTTATTTTGTCTGCTGCCCAGTTTCACTAGATAAATAGGTAGCCATATACCTGTGCTCAATAAACTAATAAATTACATCTAAAGTTTCTGCTATGACTCTCCTCCTACTCATAGCTTGAACTGAATGAAGTAAAAACAAACAAACAGCAAGTTGGAATCACAGAGAGCTGAGCTGCAAGCAGCACATTCATTTAGGAATTTGTTCCCTTCCTGTTTGGTAGACATATGTAAATGTCAGCCTTCAGATTCCTCTGTGCTCAGTTCTGGTGGCAATGGGGTGGAGGTCAGTCCCATTATTCCTGTCTCTATTTCAGCCTTGTGTGGAACTAATGAGGACCACAGATTTAAAACATATATGGGACTGTTGACTGAGAGGTTTAGCACTGTTCTCATAAATTATTACGGTGCTGCATTGTTTAGACAGACAACAGCAATCAACAGTAGATCAAGCTGAAGAAAAAGGGATGTACTCACATCAGTCTGAAATCACTAATAAAACCACTCTCATCCCACCGGCTATTCAACATGCAACTTTGCCCTCCAACATCATGGATGCCAGCATGGAAGATTTTGTATACTTTGCAGGTGGATCTTGTCAGATAAGGGGAAAAATATTATTTTAACAATTATATAGCTGAGGATTATTTAAGGCTGTCTCAGTCATGGTCTAGGGCAGTGATGGCGAACCTTTTAGAGACCGAAAGCCCAAACTGCAACCCAAAACCCACTTATGCATTGTCGGGTGCCGGGTGGGTGTGGCCCATTGGGTGGGTGTGGCTGCGGTGGTAACAGCAGACTGGGTGGGACTAAAAAGTTCAATCAATCAATTCTAACTTTGCAAGATCTTTTTTTTCTCTCGAGAAGTTGAAATTGACTGATTGATTGAACCTTTTTTTTATACACGGCGGCAGAGGCCTAAAGCGAAAAGGTTTTATAAAACTCAGCTGAAGGCCTAGGACTGGGGCGACGGCGTGCGTGCCCACAGAGAGGGCTCTGAGTGCCGCTTCTGGCACTCATGCCATAGGTTCGCCACCACTGGTCTAGGGTAGGGGTCCCCAACTCCCGGTCTGTGGACTGGTACCGGGCCGCGGCATGCCAGCAACTGGTCCGCACAAACAAGCAAAGCCCCATCTGTGGGATGCAGGCAGCACACAAAATCACGCACTCTCCGGTCCATGAAAAAACCTTTCTCCAAAGAACTGGTCCCTGGTGCCCAAAAGGTTGGGGACCTCTGGTCTAGGGACAAGGTAAAAATTAAATCATGGGAAGTGACAAAAAAAGAAGATACTATTAGATACAAATAGGGTGGGAAAAAAATCTAAGTTGCAAAAATGTTGGTTTGTAAACAGCAGATTGTAGTTAGCAGTTCAGTCATGAAATTCCACCCAGCAAACAAAATTTAGCTTCTATTGATCTGAGGTAACTGACAAAAAATGTTTACCCTAATTTCTTAGGATGCTTTATTCTGAATCAAAAACTCCCTGATCCTGCTCACTTTCTCTGAGAGTGAAGCTGTCTTCAGACTTCCTCCCTTTGTCTATATACAGGGGTAGGCAACCTTGGCTCTTTTATGACTCGTGGACTTCAACTCCCAGAATTCCTGAGCCAGCCATGTTGAGGGGAAAGGGAGAGGTTTCCAAGCTGAGCCATGCTGGCTCAGGAATTCTGGGAGTTGAAGTCCACGAGTCATAAAAGAGCCAAGGTTGACTACCCCTGGTCTATAACTAAGGACCTACTAACCCTGACGGTTTACTTTCCATCAGAAAGCAAATTTACTCCTTTTGAATATTACATTGACCCCAGTACTCGTCCCCCCAGTATTTATAAATGTTCCATGAGATCACAAGAGCAAAGCCATTTTTAAAAAAAAATAATTAGAAAGCGCACATTACACAGAGCTACTAATGTCCTAGTGCAAGAGAACATAATGCCAGAGGCAGTGACACCACTCCTGAGGCAAAATATTTGCCTAAAAGCTATTGTCAACTTTTCCTCAAATAATTTAAAATGGGAAAGTCATCTTCATTTTGCTAAAAACATGATACACAATATGATTTTTTTTCCCCTGTCTGATCTTTCATTTTAAAGGAAGATGTTTGGGGTTTTCTCCCTTTGAAGTAAATTCCGTTCAGACTTACCCAGATTTATGTGCTGAGGTGATCTGATGTTCAATTAACTCTCTGTATTAAACAGTTAAGAAATATTTATTTCCAGAAACTGAGAAGGATTTGGGAATATTGATGGGACCTCTTGATAAGGGAATAATAAATATGCTGTAACTGACAAGCTCAGCCAAGGTCATAGTTTTGAATAGAACTTACAGCTCAAATAACCATTGCTTTATTCCTCCTCTTGTTAGACCAAGAGCAACACAGACATATTTATACCGACAACATAGAATGGCGTCATCAAATCAACAGCCTGTACCTTACTGATGATTCTGGGTTTTAAGGGCAGACAAGTGTCAAGTGCTTATCTATCTGCCAAGTTCTGTGTTCCTATTTAAAAGTACTAAACTTTATTTTTTGTGTGTGCTGCCAGCTGCACCTTGTATTTCAAAAGGAGGATTTTGCAGTTGTATAGCTGTTTCTCCAATCAGTGAACAAGGTTTTACTTGTAGGGAAAATGCACTGCATTCATAACATACTTGCAAAGTTCTTTTTCAGTTGACTGCTTGAGTAAACAACTGATCTACTTTTTGTGCATGAGGAAAATATAGTGAGCATTTCTTATAATAATCTTCAACAAACTTAACTTTCATTTCTTTTTTGTGTGTTCCTGTACATGTTACATCTTCATTTCATAATTTAAATCTCTCACATATATTTTTTAGAAATGTCATCCACTAGGAGGGGACAGGACACAAATGGAAGAGTATTGCATGTGGGAATGACTTGAAAGTCAGAAGGAAAAGCTGCAGACTAGACAACCATCATGCAAAAGGTACCTTCTAGCACTGATGTTATCTAGCTGGGTAATAAAATGTCTGCAAGAAAACAACCAAGCTCAGGGAGCCTCAAGGACTTCACAAAGGTATCTCAGCCCACAGAAGCAAAAGGATCATGTGAAGTGTCTCAGAAGAGACGCTCCCTAATTTTCTGGAAAGCAAAAGTGCTTTCAGACTTACAAGATTTTATCACTTTAATCTGACAATAAAGGTAGGGTTGGTATTCATGGTTTGTCTTTCCTGACTGGACTACCTTCAAAGGACTGACAAGTATGGATAACTTAGAACTATAGAGCTGGTGTTAGAAAAATGAAAGCTTAGAGTGAGCTGAAAGTAGCAAGAAGTTCAACAATCAAGAGGTTTTTTTAGTTATGTTCAAAACATAAAGAACCAGCATACCAGCTGCTCAGTAGAGAAGGCAAAATGCTAACAGGTAATAAAGAAAAGCCAGAGCTATCCAATTCTTATTCAGTTATCTGAAAGCAGGATGAAGGGACAGAATACGTTTTGAGGTTAATAAAATTCTGGTCAAGGAATACCTCCTGACTTTTGAGTTTAAATTTCCAGGCTCTGATAAATTGTATACTTGAAAACTAGCTGAAGGATAGTTTATGGTAATACCCTTATATATTATCCTTCAGAAATCCTGCAGTGAAATACCAAATGTTATTTCTGACATTCCAAAAAGGAAAATGCCAGGGAACCAAGTAAGTGTGATGTTGATCCTGAGAAGATTCCAGAGCACATCATAAAGAGATTAGTTATAAACAACATGAAACCAATGCTATAATTATCTAGTCCTGTACAAATCTTGCTAGACCAAACTTAGCTTATTTTTTGGTCAGATCACACACATCAGGAATGCTGGGGACACAGTATGCCTTTACTTCAGCAAACATTTGATAAACTAAGTGTAAATTGAATGGCTGACAGCCAAATGGGCATATTTTGCTGTAATGCTCCATCTATGACTTGGAGTCTTTCTCTCAGGCAGCACAGGAGGATCAGCTGGTTTGCTGAACAGCATTCCAGAGGAATACATTTATTGTTTTATTATTTTAAAGTGTTTTAGGCCAGCAAGGTTTCTTAAATGAGTTACTGATAATTCATGAAAACATATTTTTTTGCATGGAGACTCTCAATCCGAAAGACATGACACAAAAGGAATAAAAGGAATAGACAAAATCTCAATACTGATAAAATTAAATATTTTACATGTAACATATATACAAATCAGAAGCAGTAAGGGCTGGTAGAATAGTTTTCTGAGCAGTTTAACATTGCTATGCAATAGTGAGAATATATAAGATAATATTGCATAAGTAATATTCAAGTGTAAGTCATGTTGAGATTGAAGACACATTTTTAGATAAACGTGCAAAAGAGTGTAGCAGAAGGAAAGATGGATGAAAAAGTTAGTGATTTAATTGAAAGATTTAAAATTTCCTATCACAGAAGGGAAAACTATCACCAGATTAAGGAAAAATATAAACATTTTTTCTCTTTTTTTAGCTGGGAAACGTGATCTCATGACGTTTTTGTGATATCACTCAGCCCAATATTGTTACATCACCAAGGCCAACCTTTTGAAATTGAGGTTTTATGCTCTTGCTAAATCTGTGGTCAACAAAAGCTAACTCCAAATAGTCAGGTTATAAACAGTTCATTGTTTAATATATCACAAATGAATAAGGTATGCACAATCAAGTGATTAAATATAAATGCTTGTGGGCCCATAAGACTCATGACCTTACAGTCCAAATCTTAGTGGCTACTATATTTAAGTCATTGAGGCCAATTCCATACTCAGTAGAGGAATTCAGATTAAAGCAGCCTGCCTGATAGTGAACAGAACAGAACAGAATAGAATAACAGAGTTGGAAGGGACCTTGGAGGTCTTCTAGTCCAACCCCAGCTCAGGCAGGAAACTGTATACCATTTCAGACAAATGGTTGTCCAATCTCTTCTTAAAAATTTCCAGTTGTGAAGCCTTGACTTGTATATACTCAATGGAGTCCCCCACTTCTCTAGATATTTGATGCCACTTCCATAATTTGGTGCTTGCTTCCCTTCTGTTTAAGAAAAAAGCTGAAGGCATCTAGTCCACATTCAGAGCAGCATCTCTATTTCTTTTGTAAAAAATATGGTGGTAGGCACTCGGTTTAAATCTTTTGTCCACCAGTAAACGTTTGTTTATAGAAGTGATAATGAAGAGCTAACACAAAACTGCCAATTATTCCACTATCTAACACTGATGAAATAGCAAGACAAATCATCTTTCCTTCTTTTACTAAATATAATACATGTTTCTCTCTCCCATACATCAAAAATACGGCTAATAATATAACGCCGGCACAACCAAAACAAGATTTTTTTAAAAAAAATATCCAGACGTTTTCCCCAGGTTTGAAAAAATTAAAAAAATTAAAAAATTAAAAAAATTAAAAAATAAAAGATCCGCTCTGGAAAAATGTTTACATTTGCACATTGACAAACTTAATTCACATTTTCAAACGGCTGCCTTTAGATCAGGGGTTCTCAACCTTGGCAACTTTAAGACTTGTGGACTTCAACTCCCAGAATTCCTCAGCCAGCAAAGCTGGCTGAGGAATTCTGGGAGTTGAAGTCCACAAGTCTTAAAGTTGCCAAGGTTGAGAATAGTTTGTAATTCAGTGTCGAGCCAACCCTGAACGCCGAGTGACAATTTTCTGAACAATTCTTTGGGAGTAATGTACGGATTGAGAAAGTTACTAAAAGAAGAGTCGTCGCGCATTTCCCAACCGTCGCCAGGAAGACAACGCACCGACGGCAACGCGAAGCACAACGTCCCTTTTTTGAAATCGCCGCAGCCAACCCTCCCCTTCCCCATTTAGCCGGCTGGAACCCGCGAAGGAATTACGGTACCAAACTGGCGGCTCCCACCTGAACACCCCGCCTTCCTCTGCGCACGCGCGGCATCCCCTCGCCCACCCTTCCCTATTACTGGACTCCTTTTAACCCGTTCCCTCCGCGCGCCCCTTCTTCGGTATTGTGACGCAAATGATTCCCACCCATTTTTTTTTTTCTAATTCACGCCTCCTCGGCCGCCGCCGCCCCCCCCACCCTCCCCTCTTTTCTCCCACCCCCGCCTTCGCTCGCTCGCTCGCTCGCTCGCGCTCTTGGCCGTTTCCTGCTTTGGAGCGCGTCGACCGTTGTGCGCTTCCGTCCCAGTCCCTCCCACCTCCTCCTCCCTCCTCCTCCTCCCCCAGTCCCTTTCTTTCTCGCGTGTCAGGCGGCTGTGGCGGCGGCGGCGCGAGCGCGGCTCCCTTAGCGGAGCGAGAGAGGGCTCGAAGGGGGAGTGAGCCGCGGTGGGAGGCCCCGGCGCCGGGCCCGTTTCGGAAGCCCCGGGGGCGGCGGCGGCGGCGGTTTGGCAGTTCGGCGACTTCGGTGTTCCGTCCCCCTTAAATTCGCGAGCTCGCCGCGGCGGCAAAGATGAGTATCGAGATCCCGCCGGGTTTGTCGGAGCTGCTGCAGGGCTACACCGTGGAGGTGTTGCGGCGTCGGCCGCCGGATCTCCTGGACTTCGCCGCCGAGTACTTCATTCGCCTGCGGGATTCCCGCGACCAGCAGCTGCGCGAGGAGGCGGCCGCCAGGGGCAAAGGAGTCAACTTCGACGGGGAGCCCATGCAGACGGAGTCAAACGGCGAAGAGGCGCGGAGGGAAGCGTCCGAGGAGGACACCGATTCCGACTTCGAGCGTGAGTGGCGGCCAGCCAGGAGGGGCTGGGTGGGCCCGGTCGAGGGCGGCCGGACGGGCGGGGGGGTCTCTCCACGCGCTCCCGCTTGGCTGCGCAACCTTTTTTTTTCT
This sequence comes from Protobothrops mucrosquamatus, assembly GCF_001527695.2. NCBI lineage: Eukaryota > Metazoa > Chordata > Lepidosauria > Squamata > Viperidae > Protobothrops > Protobothrops mucrosquamatus. Next base: position 401,983 of record NW_015387603.1, read on the forward strand.
CCCTTTCTTCCTGGCGGAGAGGGTTTGAAGATCCTCACGTGCGGAGGACTTTCTTTTGCTTTCCCTTTTTTTTTTGCACGCGGGTTTGTCGCGCTCTTCACCAGCCCCCGGCGGCTCTAGGTTTAAGGATGGAGCTCCGGCGGGTCATCGGCCGCCGGTTTTACTTCCAACCCGTCGTGCGAACGTGGAGAGCGGAGAAAAGAGAGAGAGAAAGAGAGATAGATAGATAGAGAGAGAGAGAGAGAGAGAGAGAGAGAGATAGAGAGAGAGAGCTCTCCGCTGTGCAAAATCCTCCCTGCCCTCCCTAAGGAACGGTGAGAGGCAAGGTATAAATTTACCAGGTTAATGTTGCAGTGGTGATTGATGCCAGAACATTGTTTGCGGGTATGGGTGGGTGTATATATGGGTGGGTGTGTGTATGTATGGGTGTGTGTGATTTGGATGCGGGGGAAAAGTAGGTGTGACCTTGTGAATGGGGATCCTTAGTGGGTTTGCTTGTTTTGCTCCCCTCTTTCGTTTTGACATGGAGATGGCTTTGTGGGGGGGGGGAATAATAGCTGGATCATTTCAAATTTGACTTACTCTCCTGTCTCACTTCAATCTGTCTGAGCGGCTGTTGCTTTAGGTATGTAGATGACTTTTGAATGAAAACCTTTTTACTCGTTTTTCGCCTCCATTTTTTTTAAAAAAAGGGCCAGCTGAAGAAAAAAAAAGGTTTAAAGGAATTTCTTGTTTCACGATTAAAGTGAATGGTAGGGGAGGCCTAAAGGGGCATTAAATTTACTGTTCGTTGTGATTTTAAGAGTCGGGCAGCTTTTTCAGTGTCCAGGTTTTTTTTGGGGTGGGTGGGTGTAATCAGCTGTATTGAGAAGAGAATAGAGCAGTGGTTCTCAACCTTTTTAATGCCGCGACCCCAACCGGTCGTAAGTCGAGGACTAAACCCGTCGTAAGTCGAGGATTAAACCGGTCATAAGTCAAGGACTAAACCGGTCATAAGTCGAGGACTACCCAATCGGTCGTAAGTCGAGGACTTTCCCTGCCCGGGAGCGCTGCGCATGCGTGGTTCCGCCCCCTGCGCCGGCCGAGGCGTAGCTGGCAAGTGGCAGAGACGGAGCAGGCCGACCACCAGCTGGCCCAGCCCAAGGGAGGTAAGGCACCCGCCGGAAAAGGGGAAAAAAATGGCGGACAGCCTTGCTTGGCGACCCCCGTGAAATGGTCGATCGACCCCAAATGGGGTCCCGACCCACAGGTTGAGAACCACTGGAATAGAGAGTGCCTGTAAGGTTAGAACACAGCAATTTATGCCTGTAAGGTTAGAACACAGCAATTTATGACTAGTAGTTTGTTTTAAAATAGCATATAGGAAGGAGGGAGGAAATTATTGGAAAATATCTTGGATGATACCCTCCTCCCTTCGTAAAGGAATTTCTTGAAGATTTTTCTCTCTAGTTTTTGTTTTAAATCTGTCCATATTCTACAATGTTTTTTCTTTCACGCAGCAGCTTTTTACATGTTAGCCAATCTTTTTGGTCCTCTATTTAAAAGAATATTTAGAGAATGTATCCTGTATTGTCTCAATGTTTTATTTACAACATATTTTATGCTTAATGGTAAGCAATGAAAAATATTTTTAAAACTCATTTCTAAACTCAGTAGCTATTTGGAGGAAAAATTGGATTAGTTCATGTTCAAAATTGTCCAAAGGATCTTGCCAAAGTGTGGATTAATTATCTCATAATTGGAACATGGTATAAGTAGCTAATCCACAAAGCAAGCAGTTTAAAAATATTCTGAGTACAGGGACCAGAGAATATATCAGGATTCCATTACCCAGTTCAGCTCCTGTTGGGGAACATTTAGAAAATCTTAGAATTAAGTGCTGTCAATGTTGACAGACACAATATTCTATTTTTGTAAGTGTCAAAAATGAAGGTACTGTTTGAAAACCTTAGTGATAGAATAGTTACTGTCTAACCTTGTACATGTTAATTGAGAGGTAAGGCCCGCTAAATTCAGTGGATGCTTACAGCTTTCTTGATCCCCTTTCCCTGGTTGGTAAGTTATGTGCTATGTACTGTATATAAATGACTTAATAAGTTCCGAAGTTTAGCGTATAACAATCAGGGAAGAGGAAGTTTTCAGATAAATGGATATTTTGAATTGTATCTTTGTAACTGAAATGGTGATGATGCTTAATGAGATACTTTTCCTGAGATGGGAAGCAGGAAAGACCCAGTTAAAAAGCTGTTTTTATATAGTGTGTGAGAGGCTGTTGCAAGGGAGAGCAAAAGTGAACAGAAATGGAATGCTGTGCATTATGGGGAAATTCTTCACTTTCTAACTGGTAAAATATTGGTAGGGCTTTTTGTAGAAAAGTTTCATTTCTGAAGACCAGAAATTAATGCAACATGTAATATGTAATGTGATTTACACAAATTTTAAAAATGCAAATTAGTGGCAAGGTCTTATTAGGCATAGCAAATATTAAACAGAACTAATATTACATCAAATCTTTCTGTTAAATATGGAAAAGCCATGATACACTTTTTCAGTTCTGTATCTGTTTAGTGGATCTGGATTGTTTTTTTTACCTCCAAACCAGACTTATAATAAAGTTAATGAATTAATATATTCTCTGAATTCAGAAATAGTTACATTTATCACTATGAATGAGAGTGACTAATTGAAATAAGATATAGAGAAAACATTAGATCAGTTATTAACAATAATAACTTAGAACCTTAGTAGTTAAATAGCTTCAAATGCTATTTAGATGATTGAGGATATAATCAGAATGTTTTCCTAGATAATTTGTAAAATATTTATGGTAAAATAAAACTTTGCTGTGAGCCTTTAAAGAGTTTTATCCATTAAATTAAACATTACCTAGAAAAGCAAATGCATTTATAGAGCATGCCTCAGTTTTAATTTGTTTTGGAAAGACCAATTTGGAAAAGGAAACAAAAATACAGAGCTTCCTAGAAACTGTTAAAATAACAACATAGAGTGATTGGAGTAGAATGGTAAATCTCTTTGATGCCTCAGTGTACTGACTGATAGTGTAAACAGCAGCAGTTGGTGTACGGTAATTAAAAAAATTCTGTCTGTTAACCATGTTAAGGCAATGATTCAGAACATACTTTTTGGGAAGGAAGATTCATTGAAATAGAACAATTTTGACAAAAAAATTGTTGGAGTAAGCTGCTGAAACACTTAATGGTGATTATACAGAGTCTCTTGAGTGTTAAGATGTTTAACATAATTCAGTGTTCTCTTCCAATTTGACATAGCTTTTTGTGAAAACTCATTGAAATAGCCAGAAAAACCACGATGTTTCTATATTAAATGTCACAGTACAAGGGTAAAATGGTTAATATATCTTATTATGTTTGCTATTATTGTTATAAAGGTAAGTTTTCTATTGAATTGAGTACAAGCCTTAGAAATTACATGGATTATTGAAAAGAGGATTAAAATATGGGGAAAGAGTGGTAACTGGCCAGACTGGATTATAACTCCCTTATGATATGAATTTGAGTCGGGTGGGATACAGATATTGATGAAGTACAGTAATCAACCATTTTTATGCTGGAAATTGGAGATAAGCAACATTTTGTTGTTGTTAATTGCGAAGTTGTGTCCGACCCATGGCGACCCCATGGACAACGTTCCTCCAGGTCTTCCTGTCCTCTACCATCTTCTGGAGTCCATTTAAGTTCACGCCTACTGCTTCAGTGACTCCATCCAGCCACCTCATTCTCTGTCGTCCCCTTCTTCTATTGCCCTCAATCTTTCCCAGCATTAGGCCCTTCTCCAGTGAGTCCTTCCTTCTCATTAGGTGACCAAGGTATTTGAGTTTCAACTTCAGGATCTGGCCTTCTAAAGAGCAGTCGGGGTTGATCTCTTCTAGGACTGACCAGTTTGAATGCCTTGCAGTCCAGGGGACTCACAGGAGTCTTCTCCAGCACCATAGTTCAAAGGCCTCAGTTCTTTGTCGCTCAGCCTTTCTTATGGTCCAACTTTCACATCCATACATTGCAACTGGGAAAACCATGGCCTTGACTATACGCACTTTTGTTGGCTTTTTAGTATGCTGCTTTTAGTATGCTGTCTAGATTTTCCATAGCTTTCCTCCCCAGGAGCAAGCGTCTTTTAATTTCTTGGCTGCAGTCCCCATCTGTGGTGATCTTGGAGCCCAGGAAAATAAAATCTGTTACTACCTCCATTTCTTCCTCATCTATTTGCCAGGAATTGAGAGGGCCGGATGCCATGATTTTGGTTTTCTTAATATTGATTACTGCCTTGTCGTGGCGAAGGGGCTTGCGTAACTCAATGAAGCTATGAGCTATGCCATGCAGGGCCACCCAAGACGGACAGGTCATAGTAGAGTGTTCTGACAAAATGTGATCCACTGGAGAAGGAAATGGCAAACCACTCCAGTATCTTTGCCATGAAAACCCCATGGACAGTACTAAAAGGCAAAAAGCAACATTTAGAGGGGCACAAATGTGCATTAGGGGTAAAAGATGTAATTCTGAAGGATATTTGATTGGAAAGAATAATTTATTTTGGTAGTACTACAGTCCTTGGGTTCAAAAGATACGATAGTCCTATTACTGACAAAATAATATAATCTTTGGCACATGATAAATTCTGAGCAGTGTTTAGTCTACTTTTACTTTTTTGGAATTTGATATATTTTGTCAAGCATGATTAGGAGATAGTCCAAAAGCCAGAGAACATCACTTTTTTAAAGGGGTCCTTGGAAATCTTTCTAAAAGCTCTTGGTAGATGCTATCCTTCAGAGTTTTTAAAGCAACCATTTCATTGAGGACAAAATAGGGCTGCCTGCATGAGATTTCACAGTTGAAAATAAAATTATTTGCCACATTCTACTGTTTTTAGGGGTATATAGAATGTGTATAATTGAATTATGAAATAGGATATTGTCACACTATGGTTCTATGGTATAAGAGTTTTTAATACCATAGTTTTTAAATATAGTTTAAAATATATTTTAATCAAAAGCTCTATAATATAGATGCGTTGCTCTCTGGGTGCTTTTCTTTTTCACTTGTGTTCTTTTGGTTGCAATATGCCCCTCTTTATCCTTCAAGTAATAGCATTCTAAGCAGATACATTTTAATTTTTTCATTGTAGTCATAAATAATTTCTAGAGTGGCAGTTATATTTCTTTTCCCAGAATCCCAGAAGTAGGATGAAACGTTATTAACTTTGCTGGAGTTCCCTACGATAATTATATTATGATTTTTTCCTTGTTATTGTGTGTTAAAAGTAAATGTTTATATCATGTAGTTTGTAACTGTTGAACATTATAACTGAACTCGCAGCTGTATATTTTATAGCTGATTAGTTTATTTTGAAATAGTGTTTGCTTGGGTATTTGTTTTATTACAAAACTGATGCTTTGAATATTTTTTGTTCTCTGGTTTATTCATCTATTCCTATGCTAAATGTGATAAAGTCTTATATCAATAGTAATATATTTGATGTCTGCTTCTTAAAATATATTAGATAAGATAACCAGTTGACAGTTGGGTGAAGTTGTGCTAGATCTAGATATATTTAATACCTGCAGATTTCAAGATTTCCTGATGAAGTAGAAAATCAGCATTGCTCATTTTTTGTCTAAAACTCAAGTGATGTTATACAATACTGAAATGTAGCAGTATACGTAGGCATATAATAAAGCTTTCAAATGTTACTATGTGCATAATACAGTGTCAGTAATAAAAGAAAGAGAGAAGGAAAATAATCTTTCCCTACTAAAAAAAAGTTTTGCTTACAGTGATTGTGGGTTGCCAGTCAAATAAACCAAAGACTTCAGTGAATGTTATCAAATTTGATGTCACTAGTTTATCAGATACCAGTTAGAGAAATGGTCCTTGGATAATGTGATAAATTACAAGGATATCCAGAGTATCATATTAATATATATATTAAAATATTTCCAATTAACCGAAGTTCCTCAGTTTTTCCTGAGTACTGTAATTGTTTCCTTGCTTTTTCATATATTAAGAAATTTGAAGAAACATTAAAATTCTAGAATGCAGTGGAGTTTATACTCATGTTAAAATAGGGTTTGCTTTCCTCTTCTAATGGGAACATTGACTACAATACTGAAGNGCTGTGCATTATGGGGAAATTCTTCACTTTCTAACTGGTAAAATATTGGTAGGGCTTTTTGTAGAAAAGTTTCATTTCTGAAGACCAGAAATTAATGCAACATGTAATATGTAATGTGATTTACACAAATTTTAAAAATGCAAATTAGTGGCAAGGTCTTATTAGGCATAGCAAATATTAAACAGAACTAATATTACATTAAATCTTTCTGTTAAATATGGAAAAGCCATGATACACTTTTTCAGTTCTGTATCTGTTTAGTGGATCTGGATTGTTTTTTTTACCTCCAAACCAGACTTATAATAAAGTTAATGAATTAATATATTCTCTGAATTCAGAAATAGTTACATTTATCACTATGAATGAGAGTGACTAATTGAAATAAGATATAGAGAAAACATTAGATCAGTTATTAACAATAATAACTTAGAACCTTAGTAGTTAAATAGCTTCAAATGCTATTTAGATGATTGAGGATATAATCAGAATGTTTTCCTAGATAATTTGTAAAATAGTTATGGTAAAATAAAACTTTGCTGTGAGTCTTTAAAGAGTTTTATCCATTAAATTAAACATTGCCTAGAAAAGCAAATGCATTTATAGAGCATGCCTCAGTTTTAATTTGTTTTGGAAAGACCAATTTGGAAAAGGAAACAAAAATACAGAGCTTCCTAGAAACTGTTAAAATAACAACATAGAGTGATTGGAGTAGAATGGTAAATCTCTTTGATGCCTCAGTGTACTGACTGATAGTGTAAACAGCAGCAGTTGGTGTACGGTAATTAAAAAAATTCTGTCTGTTAACCATGTTAAGGCAATGATTCAGAACATACTTTTTGGGAAGGAAGATTCATTGAAATAGAACAATTTTGACAAAAAATTGTTGGAGTAAGCTGCTGAAACACTTAATGGTGATTATACAGAGTCTCTTGAGTGTTAAGATGTTTAACATAATTCAGTGTTCTCTTCCAATTTGACATAGCTTTTTGTGAAAACTCATTGAAATAGCCAGAAAAACCACGATGTTTCTATATTAAATGTCACCGTACAAGGGTAAAATGGTTAATATATCTTATTATGTTTGCTATTATTGTTATAAAGGTAAGTTTTCTATTGAATTGAGCACAAGCCTTAGAAATTACATGGATTATTGAAAAGAGGATTAAAGTATGGGGAAAGAGTGGTAACTGGCCAGACTGGATTATAACTCCCTTATGATATGAATTTGAATTGGGTGGGATACAGATATTGATGAAGTACAGTAATCAACCATTTTTATGCTGGAAATTGGAGATAAGCAACATTTTGTTGTTAATTGCGAAGTCGTGTCCGACCCATCGCGACCCCATGGACAACGTTCCTCCAGGACCAGGTCTTCCTGTCCTCTACCATCTTCTGAAGTCCATTTAAGTTCACGCCTACTGCTTCAGTGACTCCATCCAGCCACCTCATTCTCTGTTGTCCCCTTCTTCTATTGCCCTCAATTTTTCCCATCATTAGGCTCTTCTCCAGTGAGTCCTTCCTTCTCATTAGGTGGCCAAAGTATTTTGAGTTTCAACTTCAGGATTTGGCCTTCTAAAGAGCAGTCGGGGTTGATCTCCTCTAGGACTGACCGGTTTGATCGCCTTGCAGTCCAGGGGACTCGCAGGACTGTTCTCCAGCACCATAATTCAAAGGCCTCAATTCTTTGTCGCTCAGCCTTTCTTATGGTCCAACTTTCACAGCCATACATTGCAACTGGGAAAACCATGGCCTTGACTATACGCACTTTTGTTGGCAGGGTGATGTCTCTGCTTTTTAGTATGCTGTCTAGATTTGCCATAGCTTTCCTCCCCAGGAGCAAGCGTCTTTTAATTTCTTGGCTGCAGTCCCCATCTGAGGTGATTTTGGAGCCCAGGAAAATAAAATCTGTCACTACCTCCATTTCTTCCCCATCTATTTGCCAGGAATTGAGAGGGCCGGATGCCATGATTTTGGTTTCTTAATATTGATTACTGCCTTGCCGTGGCGAAGGGGCTTGCGTAACTCAATGAAGCTATGAGCTATGCCGTGCAGGGCCACCCAAGACGGACAGGTCATAGTAGAGAGTTCTGACAAAATGTGATCCACTGGAGAAGGAAATGGCAAACCACTCCAGTATCTTTGCCATGAAAACCCCATGGACAGTACTAAAAGGCAAAAAGCAACATTTAGAGGGGCACAAATGTGCATTAGGGGTAAAAGATGTAATTCTGAAGGATATTTGATTGGAAAGAATAATTTATTTTGGTAGTACTACAGTCCTTGGGTTCAAAAGATATGATAGTCCTATTACTGACAAAATAATATAATCTTTGGCACATGATAAATTCTGAGCAGTGTTTAGTCTACTTTTACTTTTTTGGAATTTGATATATTTTGTCAAGCATGATTAGGAGATAGTCCAAAAGCCAGAGAACATCACTTTTTTAAAGGGGTCCTTGGAAATCTTTCTAAAAGCTCTTGGTAGATGTTATCCTTCAGAGTTTTTAAAGCAACCATTTCATTGAGGACAAAATAAGGCTGCCTGCATGAGATTTCACAGTTGAAAATAAAATTATTTGCCACATTCTACTGTTTTTAGGGGTATATAGAGTGTGTATAATTGAATTATGAAATAGGATATTGTCACACTATGGTTCCATGGTATAAGAGTTTTTAATACCATAGTTTTTAAATATAGTTTAAAATATATTTTAATCAAAAGCTCTATAATATAGATGCGTTGCTCTCTGGGTGCTTTTCTTTTTCACTTGTGTTCTTTTGGTTGCAATATGCCCCTCTTTATCCTTCAAGTAATAGCATTCTAAGCAGATACATTTTAATTTTTTCATTGTAGTCCTAAATAATTTCTAGAGTGGCAGTTATATTTCTTCTCCCAGAATCCCAGAAGTAGGATGAAATGTTATTAACTTTGCTGGAGTTCCCTACGATAATTATATTATGATTTTTTCCTTGTTATTGTGTGTTAAAAGTAAATGTTTATATCATGTAGTTTGTAACTGTTGAACATTATAACTGAACTCGCAGCTGTATATTTTATAGCTGATTAGTTTTTTTTGAAATAGTGTTTGCTTGGGTATTCATTTTATTACAAAACTGATGCTTTGAGTATTTTTTGTTCTCTGGAGGGGAGGGCCGAGGATTTTGCACAATATCTGTATGACAAAGTCGCTCGGATCCGAGAAGGCTTGGACTCCGACTGGTTGGCCCAGGGGGAGGAGACGGAAGCAGGTCTTGAGACGGTTGTATGGGAGGAGTTTGACTCTGTTGCTCCCGAGGATGTGGACAGGGTCTTGGGAGGGCTGAATGCAACCACATG
>NW_015387603.1:413735-415829 GCF_001527695.2 Protobothrops mucrosquamatus
ATTAATATATATATTAAAATATTTCCAATTAACCGAAGTTCCTCAGTTTTTCCTGAGTACTGTAATTGTTTCCTTGCTTTTTCATATATTAAGAAATTTGAAGAAACATTAAAATTCTAGAATGCAGTGGAGTTTATACTCATGTTAAAATAGGGTTTGCTTTCCTCTTCTAATGGGAACATTGACTACAATACTGAAGAAAGAAAATAGAGGGAGGAAATAATAGAAATGCATTCCTGCTTTTTAATATCTGTATGCAGTTGCTGGATATGCCTGTTGGTGGTTTTGGTTTGGAGGAGAGAGACAAACTTACAGAAAATCAACCTTAGCATGATTGAGTGGTTGTGATTATAGACATACTCTGACTCAAGATAAGTACAATATTAAGTACAATATAAGTACAATAAGTACAACTGCTTACAACTTGGGTGTCTCCTGGACTTGCAGCTTTTATTTGAGTTGCAGATGGAAGCTATGGCAAGGAGAAGATTCTGTTTGAGCTGCAGGTGGAAACTGTGGCAAGGAGTTACCTTTTTTGGATCAGGAGCTTTTGGAAATCCAAAAGGGATTCCATTTACAGGGACACCATAGCAAGAAATAGATCTTATGACATGCAGAGTAGCAAAAAATTCTTTCACTTGAGAGATGTTTGTTAAATGTTCAGTTGCTTTGTTAAATCAGTGTGATGGTTTGAGGAGATTTTAGCTTAGGGGAATGTGTTCTACACTCCTGCTTATGGATTTTAGCTTAGCTGAACATGGGAATTTAGCACAGTGATCTGTTTGACAGACAACAGCCTAGTATAGTGTGATCAGCTAGCCCAGACATGTCAAACACAAGGCCCGGGGGCCAGATGTGGCCCGCGAAGTGGTTTTATGTGGCCTGCGAAGCCATCCTGGAAACAGTGAGGGAACGGCCCCCACTGCCTTGGCCCTGGCCCAGGCCGGCCGGGAGCCACTGTACAATTTTGTGGTGGCCATCTATGCTGAAACGCATTCAGTGTTAGCTCCACAAGGCCATCTGGAAACAGCGAGGAACCAGCCCCTGCCGTGTCGGCCATGTCCCCCGGGTGCATGCTGGGGAGGTGTCACCCTTTGTGAGGAATGAAGAAATGCACCATCGCCTGGAAGTGGCCAGCAAATGGCCCTTGCCTACTTCACCTATCCTCCGGCGGAGGGGTTTCAGCATGCAGTGAGGCTCTTCCAATGCACCATGCCTTGGCACTTGCCCCGGTCCCACCCCATTCTGCCAGAGACCCTCAGATCTGTCCCACTCCTGCCCAGGCCCCCACAGGCACCCTTGATGTGAATGATGTAGAGCTGTCCATGCCCACCCAATAGGCCACACCCACTCCATCCACACCCACCCAGTAGGCCACACTCACCCTGGCCACACCCACCCGGCCCCCGAGGGCAACCGCAATGCTGATGCGGCCCTCAATGAAATTGAGTTTGACACCCCTGAGCTAGCCTATATAATTGAACTTTTTAATTATAGTCTTTGACCAGCTTTTAAAAATTATCTGTATGACTGTCCTGTTTGGAAATAATTGGGGAAAGCAAAGTACATATCTGTGTATAATATAAGAGACATCAGCCTTCAGAATTAGGGCAAAGTTAAACATTACTTAAGGACAAAGTTTCTAGGGAAAAAAGGAGTCTCATGAAATCTACCCACTGACACTTCAGAAGGAAGAGCACTAAAATGTGGCATGGAAAAAGCCCATCTATATTTACCTTGAATAAATATAGATGGCCTTTTTCCATAGTCCATTTTGATTTATCCTGATGTATAAATACCCTGCAATAGAGGGTTTGCAACAGTTAATATTTGGTAATAAAACTCAGGAACACTGGTGTGATCACTTCAACAATGTCTCTGATTTGTTCCTTAGCCATTGATTTAGCTTCTACAAGTTTTGGGCTTTTCCCAGACTAAATAGAATTATGGTTATATTCGTACCCATGTCTTTGGGTCTTTTTTGTTGCCTCCTTTCTATTAAAGTTTCACTTGCTAACATGTTTTCTTAACTAGACTTTACTGGTGGCAATAATATGTTAGAGACCTAGTATAGATACATTCAGTCTTCATATA
>NW_015387603.1:417293-436459 GCF_001527695.2 Protobothrops mucrosquamatus
TATGTGTTTTGTGATTTACTTTTAATTCTTATTCACATCCTGGAAATGATCAAATTGCCTCAGTGTAGTCCTTCATGCTATTCCACATTCACTAATCATTCATTCTTACCCCATTCTCTTTTACTACAAATATAACTTACCGTAAGTATGTCATCACTTTTACATTCAACTTAGTTTTATGTTTCTCCTGACATCCAACTTAATTGACAAATCCAACTTAACAAAGTAGATAGAGGCCTGCTTTTCTATATATCTATTTTTGCTTCTTTAAGCCAGGAAAGTTTTACTTTCGGGCAGGGTGGATTTGATTTAAATCAAGTCGATTTAAATCACGTTTTAAATCATTTAAATCACTAGTAATAAGGCTTGATTTAAATCAACACGATTTAAATTATAATTTTTAAAGAGCACCTGTCATCTCTGTCCTGCAGCGGCTCCTCCTCTGACCCGCTGTTAACTCACCGACAGTCCCACTCACTTTAATGGGATGGCTGGGGATGCGGCAGTGACACAACAAGGTGAGGAACGTGGCGGGCAGCAGGTGAGTGGATGCCCGCTAACAGGCGCTGCCATGATGGATATGAAATGACGGGTGCTCTTTAAATATAAGGACTCATTCATGCTAGTGGTTAGAATCTTTAATATTATTATTTCCAAACAAAATGAAGGTTTCCTATTTAGAATAATAAGCTGTCAACAATATCAGAACTGATTTTAGCTTAATAGGTTAATCAAACATAGTTGGAGAACTCAAATTCTTTTATTTAATTAAAACACTTAGAGCCTGGTACAGGTGCTTTTCTGTTCAAACAATCATACAGTTTGTAGTGTGCATAGATTTGCAAAACAATGGGATAAAGGAATATTCCTGAACTTTGTTTTATGATTTATCTCATGGTTACTGTGAAACTGTGTGAATGCATCAATGCAGTGCATGTTATCTCAGCTTGCAGAGCTTGGATTCATTGAATGAGTTTACCAAAAATGTAAATATTGCAGAATATACAGCCTCATGCTACATAACTAAGCTCCATTTCATGCTGAATAAACTAAATTATTAATGCATCTTAAACAGAAAACTATCTTTAGATAGATTTTTATTCCAAAAGCATTTTATTAAAATAAATTGGATAAAAAAAATCCAATTTCAATTAAAAAAACACTGTGGTTTTTTTTTAATCATTGATTATTATTCACCCTGCTTTTGGGCAAGTTTGGCAGTTTCAGGGTCATATAATGGTTTATTGTTTCCAAGGTCTAGCTTCTTTGATTATACTGTAGAGGCCTCATAAAATAGGGTGAATTTTCCTTCAACAAATGTTTACTCCTCACAACATAATGTGCATTATGCAAATACATAAGATATGTATGCATCTCATACACATTATACACATTTGTAAAATCTATAACAGAATAGGCAAAAATCTATCTCATCCATTGTTTTGTGAACGTATAAACCCCCCTTGGGTTTAAAGGACCTATTTCCCTACATTACTTAAACTGGTGTTTCAACTTTGATCCATTGATTTTTATATCCATGCTTTTCATTATTATTTAATTATTTTACTTTTAACATTTGCTACAAAATGTTTGGGTTCTCAGCCAGCACAGTTTCATTTGCATACAGAACACGTGCATTCATATTTCCATAAATAACACAAATTTATCATCACTACAATCATTCCTTATATGTTTATCCATAAATAGATTAAGCAACAAAGGGAACATTACATATTTTCTTTATTTCCAACAATTCAAGGACTTATAGCATTTTCCCTGCTATATCTCATTAGAATGACAGATTCTTTTCAGAGAAGGCAGTCCCAAAGACACCTAGGTCTATTCCAGGGGTAGGCAACCGTGGCTCTTTTATGACTGGTGGACTCCAACTCCCAGAATTCCTGAGCCAGCCATGCTGAGGGGACAGGGAGAGGTTTCCAAGCTGAGCTATGCTGGCTCAGGAATTCTGGGAGCTGAAGTCCACGAGTCATAAAAGAGCCAAGGTTGCCTACCCCTGGTCTATTCCATAAAGGGATTTAGAGGTGAAACCAGCATCTTGAATTGCAACCCAGACCCCACTGACAATAATTGCAGCTCCTGAAGGAATGATATTACATGGGAGTGACAAGTTATACCCATTATTTCTCAGGCCATTACATTCTAGACCAGCAGAAACTTCCAAATCATCTTTGAAGGCAGCCCCATAAAGAGGAAATTGCAATATAAGTAGTTCTCAACTTGCAACCATTTAATAACCATTTGAAGTTACAACTCCACTGAAAAAGTAACTTGTGACTGTTTTTCACATGACTGTTGCACCATCTTTATGGTCATGTGATCAAAATTCAGATTCCAAGTCTCTGGGGAAGCTGGCAGGAACGATTGTAAATGGCGGTCATCTGATTATGGAGTGCTGCAACTGGTTGTAAGTGTGAATTGGTTGGCAACTGCCCAGATTCTAGACATATGATCATGAGGGTGCTGGGACAGTTGGAACTCTGAGGACCAGTCATAAATGCCATTCAGGGCCATTGTAACTTTGGATGGTCACTGAACAAATATTTGTAAGTCAAGGACTACCTGTAATATCTGGCTAATACATAAAACTTAATTACCTAATACCAGCAATATCTGGCTACAGATTTATTTGATTTTTGTTAAGTCATCCAGAATCAGGTGGCATGTAAGTTTAATAAAATATGATTACACATACAAATTATCTGCCAAGATATGCTTTTGCTCAATTGATCCAAGTACCAAGAATGATATTGATAGGTGAAAGAAATAAGGGAAGTGTATAGAGAAGTTGGAAGGGAGACTTCAGATATTCTTATGTATACTGAGTATTCATGCTCATGTGATGACAAAAGCCATTTCTAAATACTGCATCCATAGAAGAGATGGTCTTGGAACCAACTAAGACAGGAAACAACTCTAAAGTTAATCCTAAGTGATATTCATGATCCAATGCAATATGTTGTGTTACTGATAGGAAACAGCAACGACAATGCTCTGTCATTATATATGCAAGTGGAAATTGAGAACAGACTAAGATATAGTCACATTTGACTACAAAAGGGGAAAATTCTAAAAAATGGGCTAGTGATAAGAGGCTTGACACTCAGATCTCTTGAAATGCCAGAGAACTATCAGGGAGACAGTATTAACACAATTTTTAAAAAGGGACCCAAGGAGATTTGAGAAATTATAGCTTGGCCATTATCTGTTTCAGCAAAACCATCATTCCTATTCAATCACGCTGAAAGAAAATCAACATGGATTCCACAAAGTTAAATTCTGCTTCACTAAGCTTCTGGAGTTTTTTTTTTTTTTTTAAAGATATCAATTAGCACTCGAATGAAGGTGACCTTGTCAATGCTGCATGTTTGAATTTACACAAACATCCTCATCAAACACTCTTAAGTAAACCTTATTATCATAGTATAGGAGGACCGCCTTCTGCCACAGATCACCTCTCACCGGCCGATACCGAGGGTGTCTCTCCCAGAGGAGTCCCACGGCAGTTGGTCTGTCACGGCCAACCGCTGGGGGTCCCCCTCTCGGAAGAGACAACCTCGAGGGTGGGAGACCTTGCTCGACGGGGGTCTCTAGGCCCACTAAGGCCTAGAGGGGAGGAAGGCGGCGCGGGTCAAGACATGGCTGTTTCAGCTGGCAGGACTGGCCTAGGGGTATTTTAAATTGGATTTTAATTAATTTTAAAAACAGAAAAGGCCTATTTAAATATATCTTTTAATTTATTTTAAATTTTGTATATTTGTATAAATTGTTTTGTTTTAACTGGCTGTAAGCCGCCCTGAGTCCACTAGGAGAAGGGCGGGATATAAATACAATAAACTTAAACTTAAACTTAACTTAAGTACTGATTTTAAAAAAGAAAGGAAAAAGGTGGGAATTAAATGAGATTTTTTTTGTCTTTGTGGAGGGAAGTTTGTAAAGAATTTCTTAAGAATTTGTGCTGTTGCATTTTTTTTGCAAACTTGATCAAAAACTGCTTGAGTTAACGGTTAGGTAATGAGGTAGCCAAGTTTGGGGGGGGGTTAAAACTAAAGGTTTTTTTAAAAAAATAATAATACTAGAGTTAGAGTGGAACAATGGCAGGAAAGGGTATGTCTTGCTCTTCTGTTGGAAGCACACCAGAGGCGCTTAGGTAGCCACTACAGTATGAGAAACAATGTCCTGTGCTAAGTTGTTCTTTTTAGTTCCCGATGTTGCTGTGTTCTTTTGTGGTTCTCAAAGGCAGACTGTAACTGCTGGGTAGATGAGTTCTTATGGAAATCTTTAGGCTTATTTTGTCTGTCTGAGCAGGCAGAAGAACCAGTTTCTTTTTCCTAATCTATAGGATAAGAATACATAGCTGACCATGCCACTGCACTTGTGGGTCTTCAAGATCTTACCATACTGACAGGAACAGATTTGCCCACCTCTACCAAAGTGAGCAATAAAACCCATAAGGATCTAAAACCTTTCTTCTCTTATATATAAAAATGACAATGCCAATGGAAGCAGAGAAATATTCTCCTCTCATAAAATGTTTACAATTAATTTGGAGGGAGTGAAAGATTCCAGTACATAAATATTGTGCCTCAAGTTATTTTGAAGGAGACTGTTATATAGCTGTTTTTTTAAAAAAATTTGTTGCAGTTCTTCAGGGAAAAATAAAGGATGCCCGGGGGAAGGGATTACAATAAGGAACAGTGCACTTTTCCCCTAGATTTTCATGTTTCCCTAGGAATGAAATTTTGCTTGCTAGCAGCAGATTACGGGTGGAAATAAGGCACTATTCATCTATGAAAAACAACTTCAGAGGAAGGAAGGGTTCTTCGGAGTAATATGTAGGAGAAGAGATGCCATTAGAAAGTCTTTTTACCTTCCAGAAGTGGGAGCTTCTGATTCTGTGTAGAAGGAAGACTAAAATCCAAATGATGGAGAGAAAGATAGTGCCCATGTGTTTCTTTGAAGGAAGTCACCTTACATGGAGATTCTGTTAAGTAGAAAGATACAAGCAAAGGAATAACATTGCTTTCATGTTCCATTTTTTCCCCTTGATTCACAGGAACTGTTTTTGTTGCTTTTGTTTTATTCCTCTTAATTTCATTTTTAGCTGAATGAAATTTCTGTTGACATAGGTGCTATTTCTGTTGACATATCGTTGCTATGTCTTAGCCTGATTGCTGTTGTGATATCAGCTTTGGATCATTTTTTTTAAACATATAATTGCTTGTACAAGGCAATCGCAGGTCTGTTTAGATTAGGTCTTCAAACTTGGCAACTTTAAGACTTGTGGACTTCAACTGCCAGAATTCCCCAGCTACCGATGTTAAAGTTGCCAAGGTTGCACACCCTTGATTTATCTTTACCTGAGGCAAAGGAAAATGATTAGGTTTGATATTACATAAATGTGCATAACATGCTTTAGGCTTTAAATTAGTAGAAATTGTTCCATACAGATTGATAATCTTGTACAAATTCATATCTGAATATTTGATAGTGGCTAGTATCCAATAGCATGGGCAACTCAAAACATGTAAATTAGTAAGCCATTGCAGACTTAAAAATTTTTTTATCTCACCCTCCATCCTTCCTTAAGTGAAGCTAAAAGTGTTTCCTTGTTTTATTGGTAGTACAAGATACCAGTGATGAAATAGTTTAATCCACATATAAACTTGAACATTCATCTTCACGTCCCAGTTACTTATAGATAGATAAAATGTATTGCCTGTCCAATTGCTATTCCTTGACCAGATTTAGATTCTGGTAGTTTTCAAAAGAGAAATGAATCACAAAGGGGTGATTCCTGGAAAACAATTTTACAGCAAGATTGATTATGGCAGATAGCATAAAAGTGAAAAGATCCTTCCAGTAAGAGGTTTAATCTAGAACTACAAATACTCCTTGAGTTACAACCATAATGGAGTCTTCTCATCACAGCAGTAACCATTTGTAGCAGTCATTAAGCAAATGACTTCAATTGTTGAGCAAACCAATTGTTCACCCTGGGTGCAGTTTTACTGAAAATAAAAATTACTAAAGTAAATGCCAGTTTTTGGAACGAACTACCCCCCGAGATCCGGACGATTCCGGATCTCCTATCTTTTCGCCGCGCCCTCAAGACATGGCTTTTTCAGCAAGCGGGTCTGGCCTAGGGAGAATTTTAAATAGGGACAATTTTAATTGGAATTTTAATTAACACAGCGGTAAATATTTGTTTTTAATTGGTTTTTATCGGGGATAATGTTTGTGTTGTTTTAATATGCTGTGAGCCGCCCTGAGTCCCGTTGGGAGAAGGGCGGCATATAAGTTAAAAATAATAATAATAATAATAATAATAATAACTGCTGGGCGAGGGGAGAACTGTCAGAAGTTCAAATCTGGGTCATAAGTACCCCACAGGTAGATCAGCTAAGCAACCATTTGTAAGTCAAGGACTACTTATATTTAACTTTTTATTGTGCACTATAACAGTTAATTAAGTGTGAGCATCTGTTTCATGAAAATTAAACCCTATGAAATACATAAAAGCATAGCAAATTGCTTTGGGCAGTTCTTACCTATAAAGATCTTCGTCTAACAAATTACTGAGCTTTGCATTTTATTGTATTTTAGATATATTGCCAACCTGACATTTAAGCAGTAATTTACTTATTGTAGTCGACCAGGGGTTGCACACTTGTTCATGGACTGCATATGATGTCTGTTATATTTCTCCGTGTTTATGAGAGAATTAAAGAAAAAAACTGTTATAAGAAGGAAAGCTTTTCTTCTGTGCCCAGTTCATAAATGCAGTTTTCTATTCTTTCTCTTTCAGCAGCATAGGATTTGTTTTAAGCTTAAAGTTCTTAGAGACATCTTTTTGTCAGGGCTTCAAGCTTATATTCAAGAAAATCTTAACATTAAATATGCAGTTAAAATAAAGCTTTTGAAGGTTAATTAAAATCAATATTAATAAAAGAGCCAACCTGTTATAGGACAAGAAGTTGATAAATCTGTTGTTAGATAATTATAATCTTCTTTAATAATTTTATCCACCAGTTATTTCCTAACTTACCGGATATTTTTGTTTCTGTTGTAGCTCCTGTTATTAACAAGTTTAACAGAAGAGTATCAGGTCAGTATTCTTTTATCATATAATTTAAACAGTTTTTCAGTGATGACCTTAATGTATGTGTATTTTTTCAGTGTTGCCAAATAGTAAAGAAAAGATTTTGCTACACTTTGTGTAGCTGCAATTGTTGAAAAAACCAAGAATTGACTTCAGGAAAATAAAGAAAAAAGAAAAATTGCAGCCCTAGGTTGTTTTAGTATGGCTGCTGCTTAACTAATGCAAAGGTTAAAACTAAGTTTTTTGGATAAAAAGCCAAAAAGTCATAATATTGACTAAAATATTCAGGCCTTTCCTTGAGCAAACACGTGAGAGGATAAAATATTTTTAAATTTCCTTCACAGTAAACATGACAGACTGCCTTTGTTTCAAATTTCTGATTTTATTCATTTCTATTGTATTTACCAAGGGTTATATACTGCTCCAATTAAAACAGTGATTGAGTAACTTATATTCCTCAGAACAATATAGGACTAAATTACATCAAACAGAGAACTACAAATAGCACAGCAATAAAATCATAATACTATTACATTGAACAATAAAATAGATTTGCAGTAATACAATAAACTTCACAAAACATATGTTTGAACTGAAAAATATTTGCAATTCATAAGCTTGTACTTTTCTGAAACTCTAATAATGTTAGGCAAAGATAATCACCCCATCAAATTTTGTAACTTTTTAGTACACTGTTTCATTAAGAACTAATTGAAATAACCCTAAATTGTTACCTTTTTCTGAGGCCAAGTACAGTGTAAATTTATATTGAAATTATAGTTAAGTTTTAATGAGGATTTATTCTTAATAAGGCAGAAATAAAGTAATCTATTGTTAATGCTTTTACTATTTATATACTGAATTTTAATCATTAACTTTAAATAATAATAAACTTGAAAAATGTTAAATTCTCCTTGGAGTTGAATTTGATGCCTGGTGATTGCAGGAAATTGTCAACAATCTAGAAGTAGTTTGCCATTGCCATCTTTTGGGATTTTTTGTTGTTGTTTGACATCCCAGTCTAGCCTTTAGCCCTATAACTTGGTTCCAAGTCTATTTATTGACTTTATTCAATATTATCTATTGAAATTAATATTATGAAATTATTAATTTTTATCAGGCTTTATATAATGCAAATTCCTCAAATCTAGGCACTTTGCATTGTGATTTCAGTGTTTTCTAATCCTAGAAAAGCAATATTTTGAAGAAAAGGATACTCATTTTTTTTTTTAAAAAAAAAACCTACCTGAAAGTGATTTTTACTGTGCATCACTACAACCGGGTACCTTAAAACTATCTTAGTTAAGTACCCACGTGTATTAAAACTGAGAAGACATGTAAATAGGGGGCTTAGGGAATTGCTTTGAAGGATAGAAGGAAGAACCACCACATGGCAGTGGTCAGATAAGAAAATCTTGAGCCTGGCCAAGTACATAACTCTCAGACAGGTTCCCCCCTCCCCCCAGTTCCCAAGTAGATGCAATGAGGGAGGGGGAAAGCCTATTCAGATTTATAAGATACTGTTACTATAGTGGTTACAATAAAAGTAGTTCTGGACTATATAGCATTGGTCTACCTTGTTGGGCTGGCATGTAATTATTGAAAGGGTAGCTTTAGTAGAATTCCAGATGTTACTAGAATTGATCCATTAGCCAGAGGCACACAAACTAGGGTAATAACTCTATGGGGTTGTGTGTGTGCAAGCAAATCAGGGTTAAGGGTGGACTTGTACAAGGAAAGGATAGATGACAGAACTTGCTGAAGGGAATGCGCTTGAGGAACCTAAGCTAGGCAAGTCCCAAGCACAACACCATGTTGCAAGTTAAGAAGATCAAAGGAAATCAAGCCATTTACTTGACAGGAAGAAGCACGGTTCAGCCAATTATATAAAAGAGATGACTTGTGCTATTGGCTCTTTGTGGTAAACAGCCTTTAAATTTCCTATCTGTGACTATATACAGTTGTTGAGTTACCTGGAACCTTAGACTGGAAAGATTGTTCTTGGATCTTCTTGAACCTGATATTTGTCTTTCTGGACACTTTTGTGAGAGTTAGTTTTTGTGCCTCTTTGCTGTGCAGAAAGCCTTGAATTTGTGGTATGTTCTGTGGTATGTGGTTATCATGAATTAATATTTGAATTCACTATCACAGGCATGTCAAACTCACGACATCATGTGACGTCACGCAACGTATCGCGATTTTCCCCCCATTGCTGGCAATGGGGTGGGCGCAGTTTTGGTGTGATGCATCTGGCCCGCAGGCTGGCAGTTTGACATGCCTGCCATCAGAAGCTGGCTGTGGACATTTAACTGGTAGTACAAAACAATGTGATTGGAGGAGTTCCAGGCATGCAAGTGCCCTGTAAAGAGCTGGGTGTTTTCTGTGGTATTATGTGAAGAGCATGGCCTAATCCATCACCCGTATCATGATCCGTCTCCACCGTAGTGGCAAGAAAGAAAGGCTAAGCACAAGAGAGGCTAAACACAAGTAGGCAAGGCTGGCCAGTGGTGGAGATTTGGAGCCTGGTGTGCTTCCCTTAAGTATTGATTTGGGGACTTCAAAGTGAGGGTGTAGTTGGCAGCATTCTGGTCCTCACTTCTGTTTTATTTACAGGCTAAGATAAATGTCGAGTTACCCTTTTCCTTCTGCTCTGTCTGGACAAGCCAGCTATCCAAAAAAACCTGCTAAGAACAGGTTTTGACAAAGCCCTGAAGATTTGGATCCCTGTTAAATTGAATTCTGGGCTCCCCTTTGCTTAGGCAGGCCGACACTGATTCTGTTTTGTGCACGCAAGTCATCAGCTTATTCTAATCCATTCACAGGGTGAGGAATACATTCTTGAAGCGCTAGATTGCCCTATTTCATAGTCTCTGCTGCTTTTTACTAATTAACCTACAGAAAATTGGTCAAGGAAATTGCTTTTACATTTTTTAAAGGATCTTTCAAAGAATTGCCTAGCAACAGCATGTTTTTCACAGTTCGCAACTAGGCACAGAACTGAACTTATTGAAGAAAGTGCATTGTAGATTCACTTCAACACAGGTCATGATTAAGAACAAAAAAATATTTTTTGGCAATTGTTTCTAAGCTTTGTAATGTTTGTGCAGAGTACAGACTTTTTGCATTTGACAATGCATCTGCAAAAGAAGTTCAGAAATATGAGAATAAAAATAGCCTACTAACACACACATTGTTGCACTTGGCAACCTCAAGCTAAACAGCATAGCACCCCCATCAGTAATGTGTTGTACATTTTTACACATAATGTACTGTATACAATTTTTAAAAAGTCTTGTTACGAACCTGTTCTCGGAAGTCTGTTGCCTTCTGCATTGTTTCAGGCACTATATTTTTTGTGTTTGGAAAATCTGTTTGCGAATCTTTTTAATTGGAAATGGATCAAAGTACTGCTTTATTGTTAATTTTAATGTGTTTTTATAATTTAGGTCTTTTTTTTACTGTATGCTACATATATAGGTTGATGAATGAAGAAGCATAAATGAGATTAATCCCCCAGGGTGACATCATCACATTCCACTGCATGAATTACCGTCCCTAGATTGTTTATGTGGTAAATTAAAAGTATGTAGGATTACTGTTTGTGGGGAAAAGAATGAGAGAGCAGGAAGCTTTTACATGAATGAATCTCTCTCTTGGAGCTCCAGAGTGTCACAATTTATGATCTCCAGCTGCCACAAAGCAGCAGTCCAATATGATGCTTAATCTCCGAATGTGAACAGATTCTGTCACCCACACACTTCCTCATTCTTCAACTCCTAGTCAGTAGCAGCAGGGATTGAATGTGTGCTCACTGTTTTGTTGGCTGATGCCTTCTCAAAGTATGGTTTGGAGAAATGACAAAAACAAATAAGCCAACTGAGAAACATAGAAACATTTGGAACAATATGTTCCAGACTACGGATAAAATTCTGGAGCATGTGATTTAAACTACTGTATATACAATACTTGAAGTGTATCCTCCCTTTTATCCTGTAACAGAAAAACTTCATATCTGTGGGGACAGTTAATGCTGTATGGATAGAAATTAAATTGTTCGCCAGAGTTTCATTAATTCTATTTCTTTCTTGGTAACAATGGAAAGCATTGTCTTATATTGTAGCAAGGGTGGTAGAGTTCTGCGGAGGCAGGTGAAATGTCTTTCGTGGCAGGTAGGGAAAGATAACTTTTTAATATTTGCATATTCAGAATATATCAGTATAAAGATAATACCCCTATGTATTATGGGTAAGCTAGAAATGTATTTGTCTAATATACTGTTTAAAAAGCACAGTGAATGTACTTTATATATGGCTGCATTTAATAGGGTCATTCCCCAGTTGCAAGATGATTATTTTGTGCAACTTCACTCTGCTCTGTGGGTAAACCAGACCTTATTAGCATTTATATTGACGAAAGCTCAGCTGGCTTTCTGCAAGAGGAGAAATCGACTTTCTAGATATAAGGCATTAAGCATGTGTACACAGGCCTGTTCTTGGAGTGCATATGCACACATACACGTGACTGGTTATGTCTTTTGCAAGCATTTCCAAATGGAGTTTGGATACTTGAAAAAAATAGCAGCTTGATCAAACAGATCAGGATCATCACAAAGCGTTCATGCTTCAAGCAGCCTTTCATCCTTTAAATGCCTGCCTCTGGATGATTTGTTGTGCAGAGAAGACAGATTTATTACTGTTTTTATATGTGTTCATCATGGCAGTGATTTAAACAGAATTGTTTTTGCTTTATAATGAATTTTGCACCAGTGTGAGCTTGTATCTTGATCTGTTTGACAAACAAACTTTACATGTCTTGTTCATAATTTTTTAGGATAAAAGTAGTGTCATGGCAGTAAGAACAATGCAGTATTATTTCTTCTTCTTTCTGCTATACTTTGAAATTTCAGGATTTTTTCCCTCTGTCTCTTTACTCCCTGCTATGTAGCAAAAGGTCAGCTCCCAAACAAAGGATTTTCAGTGATTTAAATATTGTTTGCCTTATTGTTGATAGATTTCAGATTTTATGATTATTTCCTAAAGAGATTCACATTAAAAAGATGTTGTCTTTTTCATCTGAGCTTTTAAAAATGTGAATGTTTTTTTCACTGATGATTTAAAAAGTCATAATACAAAGCAGCTAAAATATTTTTTTTCCCTGATTGTAACATTGGCTTGCTTTTAAGAACATATTTCTACTTCAGCCATCGATTTTGAATACATATTGTGGCTTTGTTATTTCAAGTAAATGCAATTTATAAAGGCAGTTGCCATTTAATCCTGATTTTTGTTATAGGAATCTTGTAGGTGAGTTTGGGGAGGATTTCAGCTTGTGTACAGCTCATGTGTACAGCTCAACCCCCCCCCCCTTGTGTATGCATAAGGATAATGGCTATATTTTAGCACCCTGCCTGTAAAGTCAGGTTTATGTAAATCAGGACTTATATAACACAGAAAATGCCTATAAAAAAGAAGTAGAGAACTGTAAAGTGACATTTTCTTGAAAAAAACTTCAGATGTTACTTACTTAAGAACACTAATTGTTCTAACTGTCAGGAAGTTTCTCCTTAGTTCTAGGTTGCTTCTCTCCTTGGTTAGTTTCCATCCGTTGCTTCTTGTCCTGCCTTCAGGCGCCTTGGAAAATAGCTTGACTCCCTCTTCTTTGTGGCAGCCCCTGAGATATTGGAGCACTGCTATCATGTCCCCCCTTGTCCTTCTCTTCAATTAACGCAAAGACAAACATACCATTTTCTAAGACATTCTGGTTAAATCTTTCATTCTTGTAATGAATAAGAATTGGGAATATGAAAAACTTCATCATGGAAAGAAGCTTTTATTCTCTTTTATAAAGAAGGAAAAGACTTGCCCAAAATCATAGAGATTATTTGTTAGATATAAGCTTTTCTTGGCAGTACTCAGAAGAAAAGAAACAGTTTTTAACTGTAATGTTACACCCTGATGAGGCTGAATTTGTTCTGAAAAGATATATGAACATTGGATATAGTTTGGAAGTTACTAAAAAAAGTGGCCATGATCTTTTTTGATGGAGATTTTTTTGTTTACAATTTAGCATGATCATTTGTGCTTATTATTGTAACTAAAAGATGAACTATGGCTTTTAATTTTTTCATATGAATGTAGAATATTCATAAACAAGAAATCATGATAATAGTAAATGATTTTACAACAATGAACTATATTGAAGGGCACAAAACAACAACTAGTACTACTACTACTACTTCTCCCCTTTTTTGGCTTTTTATTGGCTTTTCATTTGGCAATGAAACTGTTGCAAGAAAATAAACTTGAAATTATACGAGCAACTCGAGGCATAAAAAAATAATGAACTACATATGGTCCAATAAAGAACCAAGGATTAAATTCAAGATTTTACAAGATTTAAAAATTTATCGCAGAGTGGATGATATCTTTTTTGTAACCTGGCCTTTGAACTCGTACAAACAGAAGCAATTTATAAGAGATTATGTATAAAAAAAACAATGTATTGAATGTGTGGGATAAATATAGAAAAGAATAATTACAAATGTTTAATTCTTGCTTTGCTTGAAAAGACCTGTTTTTAGAAAGAGAAAAGCACAAAGAAATATACTCCATACCTTGGGCCTTATTTATAAACTGCTGCTAAAGTATAAGTCAGAAACTGAACTAGTCAAAGATTTTATGATTAAATGGATGCAGAATTTAGGTGCAGTAAAAAAAATATAGGCATCTGCCCCTTCCTCCCCAGGTCCAGTTGGGCTTGTCTCATCATGGTGGAGTCGGGGTGGGATGGAGTATTGCCGAACACTAGGATGTCAAGAGTATGTCAAGAGTATATATTCCCATCAGGGTCACTCAAGGCCTGAAGGTCATCCCAGCTGCCCAGATAAAATAGACATGTACTTATATTGGGCAGCAGCAATATAGGAAGATACTGGAGGCAGATGATCATTTGAGGGACAATGGCAAAGGCTTCAATTCATACTGTGCGGGAGAAGGCCATAATAAGCCACTCCTGTATTGTTTCCAAGCAAACTCCACACTGATAGGAAACAATAGCTATTCAGTACGCTACTAAGGAGTTGTAATAGTATTGATGATATGGCTAGATCAGTGGTTCTCAACCTGTGGGTCGGGACCCCATTTCACGGGGGTCGCGTTCGTTCCGACAGGCGGTAAAAAAAACAGGCGGTAAAAAATCCCCTTTTCCGGCGGGTGCCTTACCTCCCTTGGGCTGGGCCAGCTGGTGGTCGGCCTGCTCCGTCTCTGCCGCTTGCCAGCTATGCCTCGGCCGGCGCAGGGGGCGGAACCACGCATGCGCGGCGCTCCCGGGCAGGGAAAGTCCTCGACTTACGACTGGTTGGGTAGTCCTCGACTTACGACCGGTTTAGTCCTCGACTTACGACCGGTTGGGGGGTCGCGGCATTAAAAAGGTTGAGAACCACTGGGCCAGATTAAAGCCTTCAGGATATCTAGTCGCCAATGTTGACAGTTACAGAGACAGAGTTACAGTAGGAATGTGGAGCATAAGAAACATGAACACAGGAAAAGCTCGACCCAGTGAAAGATGAAATGAAGTGACTATACATTGATATCTGAGGCATCAGCAACTTGAGATAGACTGGATTTGAACACTTTTAGTTGGTAGATCACACTGTTTGTTACTTAGGACATGTGGCTGGTAAAAGAACACAAACACATGTTATATTGTAATTTCTATTGCGACATATCCAAAGAGCTCCTAATGCCTCTTCTAACTCCATTTCTGGGAGAGAGAGAGAGAGAGATGAATTTTATGAGGAATTTTTACTAGCAGATAAGGGCCAAAGGTAACCCTTACAGTTTCAACGTTTGTTTTTGCTGCTTGTAAAACTTGTATATTGCTTTTACCAAAATAGTGCAAGCATGATTGCATATTTTATCTTGTATATCTTACTTTATTTTATTGTGTATGTTTTATTTTAACCTCTAAATTGTAGGTATTATTTAGTAAGTTTTATTTAGTCTGGGTTATTGACATAGTGAAGAATTTAAGCAAATATTTGAACTCAGGACATGAAAAACAAAGAATAGGATTGCTTTTTAGGAAGGGTATAGCAAGAACAGTATTTGGCTACAATGCAATCAATTGCCAAATAATATTAGTTAGACCTTGTAGATAACACTTTAATATGGCAGTCTTCCAAGTTTCCACATTAGTCACTTGATACAGAAGAAGTTGATGAGTTTTATGATCAAATTTGATTTGTAATTGACAGAACATGAAGCAAAACATGTTGCTTCTGATTGGAAACTGGAATATTCAAGTTGGAAATATTGAGGAAAATGTCATTGCGTCGCATGATTTAGGAAACAGAAACGAAGCAGGAGACCAACCTGTCAATTTCTGCCAATCAAACGATTCCTTCATTGCAAACACTATATTCAAACAATCACAACGGTAGTATACCCAGGCATTACTAGATAGAATACAGAGAAATGTAGTACATTATTTCTAAAAGAAGTGGCGGACCTAAATTACAGCATCAAACACATAGGTGTATCCCGTGAAACAGATAATTATATGCAAGTTCCAAGATAAACTTTAAAAAAAGGCAATCAATTTTCACAATATGTTTTTGAGCATTTTCAAGAAAAACATAGGGAATCACTTTGAAGTCCTGAACCTCAATGACAGAGAACCAGAGGAACTGTAGAATAAATTTAAATAACTATTGATGGATGAATTTAAAGAGTCTGCCAACATATGAAGAAAAATAGACTAATACAATATGGATGTCAGAACAAACAGTGGAAATTGTCAAGGAGAGAAACCAAACTCAAGAAAGATTTTAAAAATCTCAGGAAGGAGTTAAATGAAGAATTTCAGAGAGCTGTTCAAAGAGACAAGAGGCAGTATTATAATAACATCTGTAAAGTTATCAAAGATGAAAACAGATGTAGAAAAACAAGGAAGGTCTTCTAAAAGATCTCTGAACTCGGAAGATGACTCCAACTTTGAGCCTTCTGCTAAAGCAGGAGTGTCAAATTCAATTTCATTGAGGGCCGCATCAGCATTGCGGTTTCCCTTGGAGGGCCAGGTGGGTGTGGCCAGGGTGGGTGTGGCCTACTGGGTGGGTGTGGCCAGCTCTACATTGTTCACCTCAAGGGTGCCTGTGGGGGCCTGGGCAGGAGTGGGACAGATCTGAGGATCTCTGGCAGAAGGGGGTAGGACCAGGGCAAGTGCCAAGACATGGTCCACTGGAGGAGCCTCACTGTTCGTCTCAGGCCATGCATGGGGGGCTGGATGGTGGTGCGGGCTGCCCGGAGCCCCGGGCAGCAGAGGTCAAATGCCCAGGCAAGAAACGCAGCTGGGGAGGTGTCACCCTTCATGAGGAATGAAGAAATGCACCATCACCTGGAAGTAGCCAACACATGGCCCCTCACCTACTTCACATATCTGGCTTGGTGGGCTCTGGGGGAGGGGATGCCATGAGCAGTGTGAGAGTCAACATTACCTGCGCAATGCTGCCCAGCCCCCAGCCTGCCCGATCTTGACAGGCAGTGCGGTGCTCTTCTCACAGCGCCGAGAGGCTGAGCCAGGGGGCACAAATCCAAAAACAATCACGATGCCGCCCAGCCCCCAGCCTGCCCAGTTTCAGCAGGCAGCGGATGCTCTCCTCACAGCGCCGAGAGGTTGAGCTGGGCGGTGCGAAGCTCGTCAGCTTTGCACCTTGTTGCCTTCTGAAATTGGGCAGACTGGAAGCNTGGTGGATCAGGCGGACCTGATAAAACGCCCCCCTGGTCACGGCCGACAAATGGTCTTCCAATGTCAGCCGTGGATCCAGGAGGACTCCCAAGTTGCGGGCCCTCTCTGAGGGGGCCAAGATTTCGCCCCCTATAGTCAGCGATGGAGTCAGCTGACTATGCCGAGGCGCCGGCAGCCACAGCCACTCGGTCTTGGAGGCATCAGCAACTTGAGATAGACTGGATTTGAACACTTTTAGTTGGTAGATCACACTGTTTGTTACTTAGGACATGTGGCTGGTAAAAGAACACAAACACATGTTATATTGTAATTTCTATTGCGACATATCCAAAGAGCTCCTAATGCCTCTTCTAACTCCATTTCTGGGAGAGAGAGAGAGAGAGATGAATTTTATGAGGAATTTTTACTAGCAGATAAGGGCCAAAGGTAACCCTTACAGTTTCAACGTTTGTTTTTGCTGCTTGTAAAACTTGTATATTGCTTTTACCAAAATAGTGCAAGCATGATTGCATGTTTTATCTTGTATATCTTACTTTATTTTATTGTGTATGTTTTATTTTAACCTCTAAATTGTAGGTATTATTTAGTAAGTTTTATTTAGTCTGGGTTATTGACATAGTGAAGAATTTAAGCAAATATTTGAACTCAGGACATGAAAAACAAAGAATAGGATTGCTTTTTAGGAAGGGTATAGCAAGAACAGTATTTGGCTACAATGCAATCAATTGCCAAATAATATTAGTTAGACCTTGTAGATAACACTTTAATATGGCAGTCTTCCAAGTTTCCACATTAGTCACTTGATACAGAAGAAGGTGATGAGTTTTATGATCAAATTTGATTTGTAATTGACAGAACATGAAGCAAAACATGTTGCTTCTGATTGGAAACTGGAATATTCAAGTTGGAAATATTGAGGAAAATGTCATTGCGTCGCATGATTTAGGAAACAGAAACGAAGCAGGAGACCAACCTGTCAATTTCTGCCAATCAACGATTCCTTCATTGCAAACACTATATTCAAACAATCACAACGGTAGTATACCCAGGCATTACCTAGATAGAATACAGAGAAATGTAGTACATTATTTCTAAAAGAAGTGGCGGACCTAATCAAACACATAGGTGTATCCCGTGAAACAGATAATTATATGCAAGTTCCAAGATAAACTTTAAAAAAAGGCAATCAATTTTCACAATATGTTTTTGAGCATTTTCAAGAAAAACATAGGGAATCACTTTGAAGTCCTGAACCTCAATGACAGAGAACCAGAGGAACTGTAGAATAAATTTAAATAACTATTGATGGATGAATTTAAAGAGTCTGCCAACATATGAAGAAAAATAGACTAATACAAAAATCTCAGGAAGGAGTTAAATGAAGAATTTCAGAGAGCTGTTCAAAGAGACAAGAGGCAGTATTATAATAACATCTGTAAAGTTATCAAAGATGAAAACAGATGTAGAAAAACAAGGAAGGTCTTCTAAAAGATCTCTGAACTCGGAAGATGACTCCAACTTTGAGCCTTCTGCTAAAGCAGGAGTGTCAAATTCAATTTCATTGAGGGCCGCATCAGCATTGCGGTTTCCCTTGGAGGGCCAGGTGGGTGTGGCCAGGGTGAGTGGGGCCTACTGGTTGGGCGTAGATGGAGTGGGTGTGGCCTACTGGGTGGGCGTGGCCAGCTCTACATTGTTCACATCAAGGGTGCCTGTGGGGGCCTGGGCAGGAATGGGACAGATCTGAGGATCTCTGGCAGAAGGGGGTAGGACCAGGGCAAGTGCCAAGACATGGTCCACTGGAGGAGCCTCACTGTTCGTCTCAGGCCATGCATGGGGGGCTGGATGGTGGTGCGGGCTGCCCGGAGCCCCGGGCAGCAGAGGTCAAATGCCCAGGCAAGAAACGCAGCTGGGGAGGTGTCACCCTTCATGAGGAATGAAGAAATGCACCATCACCTGGAAGTAGCCAACACATGGCCCCTCACCTACTTCACATATCTGGCTTGGTGGGCTCTGGGGGAGGGGATGCCATGAGCAGTGTGAGAGTCAACATTACCTGCGCAATGCTGCCCAGCCCCCAGCCTGCCCGATCTTGACAGGCAGTGGGGTGCTCTTCTCACAGCGCCGAGAGGCTGAGCCAGGGGGCACAAATCCAAAAACAATCACGATGCCGCCCAGCCCCCAGCCTGCCCAGTTTCAGCAGGCAGCGGATGCTCTCCTCACAGCGCCGAGAGGTTGAGCTGGGCGGTGCGAAGCTCGTCAGCTTTGCACCTTGTTGCCTTCTGAAATTGGGCAGACTGGAAGC
>NW_015387603.1:439387-445950 GCF_001527695.2 Protobothrops mucrosquamatus
TGATTCACCAGTTGCGACCTTTTCTGGACCGGGACGCCTTGCGCACAGTCACCCATGCTCTCGTCACCTCCCGCCTGGACTATTGTAACGCTCTCTACATGGGGCTCCCTTTGAGGAGCACCCGGAGGCTTCAACTGGTCCAGAATGCGGCCGCGCGGGCGGTGTTGGGAGGGACTCGTCGCTCCCATGTAACACCGCTCCTGCGCGAGCTGCACTGGTTGCCAGTGGCCTTCCGGGTGCGCTTTAAGGTGTTAGTTACCACCTTTAAAGCGCTCCATGGCATCGGACCTGGTTATCTCCGAGACCGCCTTCTGCCACAAATTCCCTCCCATAGACCGGTACGCTCCCACAGAGTGAGTCTCCTCAGGGTGCCGTCGGCCAAGCAATGTCGGCTGGCGACCCCCAGGGGGAGGGCCTTCTCTGTGGGTGCCCCCACCCTCTGGAACGAACTACCCCCCGAGATCCGGACGATTCTGGATCTCCTTACTTTCCGCCGCGCCCTCAAGACATGGCTTTTTCAGCAAGCGGGCCTGGCCTAGGGAGGATTTTAAATTGGGTTTCTTAAGAGTAATTTTAAATAGCACAGCTTTAAATATTTGGTTTTAATTGGTTTTACTTGGGTGGGGTTGTAAATGTGTTTATGTTTTTTAATATGCTGTGAGCCGCCCTGAGTCCCGTTGGGAGAAGGGCGGGATATAAATCAAATAAAAAAAAAAATGTTATTGTTGATGCACAGGAAGCCAGTGCATACCAAAAAGAAGTCAATGTGTGCTTCATTAATGATAGAAAGATCTTTGATTGTGTCAGTCACCACAAGCTGTAGAATGTGCTTAAAATGGGAATTCCAGAAAATACCATTGTCCTCATGTGAAATCAATGCACAAGTCAGGAAACCACAATATGGTCAGAACATGGCAAAATAGACTGGCTTAAGTTTGGTAAAGAAGTGAGACAGCCTAGATATATAAAAGGAAACTGGCTTGGAAAAAGATGAGCATAATTTTAGAATTGGAGGAAGAAGCACCAGTAATCTGCACTAAGCTGATGACTCTCCTCTGATAGCCAGAAATGCAAAGGGTTTGCAAGCTCTTGTAATAAGCTCCATTACTAGAAGTTAAGGAGCACAGTGAAAAATTGAGACTAAAATTAAATAAGATCAGACTAATAACAGGTACAACAACCAGCTCTGAAAACAGTTTGGGTTTATTTTCCCTTTCCTGCTGTCAAAAGGTAAAGAGAATGGAGAATAGGGAAAAATTATCAATTCCCTAAGTTCGCCCTAGTTTAGTAAACCAGCACCTAAATCTTGCTTCTCAGCTTCATAATAGCTCCCAAGATGTCTTCCTAATGTGGTTCTTTCTCTTAGTACCATTCACTTCCTTTACTAGCTAATTCACACAAATTACTCATTCTCAGATAATCCTCTTTAGCGCTCTGTTGTCTTCTTTCTTTCTTTGATGCTATTAGTCACCCTGCTTAATACATGGATAGGATCTCCAATAGACCAGGAGAAAGCAAAACGATCCTTTTTCTTGCCCAATCAATCTTCCATTAGAAGCAGATGTGTTTGCCTGCAGATATTCCAGGTAATTAGGAAGCTTCTGGGTGCCTGTTGGCATCTGGCAAGGAGATAAAAATGCAACCCTGAGAGGTAAGGAAACAACACAACCCCAGCACTTATAACTATGTCACATGTGGTAAGGTCTTTTAGAAAATCATTTGAGCACAGCAACTTTGTTTGGAGTTCATATAATAGTTCACCAGCCCTGTCATGTTTTGAGTCCAAATAACTCCAAAGCCCCAGGTAATGTCGGTTGTCCAGTGGGAAAGAACAGACCCAACACATTCCACTGAATGCGAAGGGCCAAAATGCCATGTGGAACATGGTTGTTGTGGAGATAATGAATTCAAATTACTGTGTATACAGAGAGATCTTGGCATGGATGGTGAAGTCTCTAGAATACTTGTCGAATTATTTAAACCAGTTGGGACAACCCTTCCGTGTATGCAGTTTATTCTCAGCCACAGAGTCTCTCCCAATTGTAACTACAATCATTTCAAACACTTTTGCTGGGGGTCATGAGATTCATAAGCTTGCATTTACCTTTTATCAAAATAACTTTTTTTTTCTTGCTGAAAGCTATGTTTCTGTGTCTTCCACCTTTACTGCTTGTTTCTCCTCCCCTCCACGGTTTGCCTTGCTGTGTCCTCGTCCCTTCATCTCCCACTGCAGTTTTACTTCTATCACTTTCAGGTGAAGTTTACTTTTCTGTCTTAGCAGAATTGAAATCAATCAGTTCCTGTCCTTGCTAGAGATTGCTGTAGGAATGTAATTACTAGTAAAATTTAAAATGGTATATAAACACCTTTGATGCTCTATAAACTGTAAACTGAGATTTTTGAAGGTGCACTAAAGGAATAATATAGATACAGCAACATTCACAGGTATTGTAAACCCCAGTATTATACTAATCACAGTACTGAAAAGGGAATATTCCTAAGGATATACTTGTTACTAGGGTACTTTCTGTTCATAGTTAGCGTTTCAGATAAACAGTGGAACTTATAATGTTTGTTTCTTTTTATCATGAATGTTTAATATCTCAATCAGTTTTAACCTATTTTGCTCACCTTAGGGACCTCTCATTGATTCCTATCTGCCCCCATTTTCTGTCTCATAATGACTTTATTTGGGTAATTCATATATTCAGGTTTAAAAATAGTCAAGCGGAACAGAGTATTCTTCAGGCAGCATGCATCTGAAAATAGATTTAATTGTGGCAGTGCGTGTTTTAACTTCCTGGAGGTGAGAGAAACTAGTTTTGAATAGTGAATTAATAAAAACGGTTTCTGACAGAAAATGGAAAAGGTAACTAGAGTATAGATTTAATAAGTAATCTTTTAATGTTTTATTCAATTCAACAGGATTCATTCAAATCTGTGGTGCAATTAACATTATGAAATACTGTTTACTGTTCGGGCTTCTTTCACTGAAAATAATGCTTTAAAAAATCCTGAAAAGAATAAATAAGATTAGTGGGGAAATCATTTTATGAGGAAAGATTGAATTTACAAAAAGAAGCATGAATGATATGGCTTCATTGAAATTTAGACAATATGGAAAATGTGAATAGAGTTATTCTCTCCATTTTTCATGCTGGAATTATCTTATTAAATAGTGAGTGACAGACTCATTTAGTGTGTGATTGAGATATGGAACAGCAGTATTGCAAAGTAGAGGTACCCCTGTGCTAAGAACATGAGTGTGAATTACTATCTTTATTTGGTTACCACTTTCTGCACTAGTTAACTCTTTTTCTTTTGGGAGCTTGTTTCTGTTCTGGGCGGTATCCTCCATTAATTTCAGAAAAGAAATTAAGGTTTAAATAGTCCCTTAGCAATCATCACCCTTCAAGTGGCTTCTTAAGATCGTATTGATAGTCTCTGTCAGTTGTTACAAAGATACAACACATGCTGTGTTTCATAGGTGGTGTTTGCAGCTAGAGTCATTAAATCTTATTCCATCCCATATTGTGACAACTGCTGTTTTAAAACAATAGACCTGACCTTTGTACTATGGTTATATGTCCTAAACTGAATATGTAAGAATAGTTTTTTTAAGAGTCAAAGTGTTTTAAATTAGAATAATTTCAGTTTTGTACAATAGTGCTATAACCAAAATCATTTTTTATTATGAAGGCCAAGGTTATGTCTGTGAATATATTTACCACATTGTATGCAGTTCTGTAGCAATGATAAGATGACCTTGCATTTCAGAAAGGTATGTGAGGAGTCAGCTGGCTTTCAAATACATACGACTGAACCGAGTTTATATTTTGACTAGCAATAGGTATTATTATATTAGCTTGCCAGGTTCTAAATGTCATGGTAACCTAAGGAAAGACTTTTTATTGTGGAGGAGCAAACAGCCACTTGTGTTATTTTATGTAGTTCACAGAATTAGATCCATGGATTATTTATTTTTATTCTGTGAGTTTTTATATCCTGCCTTTTTTTTCCAGGAGCTCAAAGTGGTACACATAGTGCTCCTACCTCAAGACCTTTCAAATATGGTGCTTAAATGAACTCTGAGATATTCAGATTTTCAGTTTTGGGTTGTACAGGTAGTCCTCGCTTAATGACTGTCACTTAGTGGCCATTCAAAGTTACCTGTGGTGAGGTGGTGTGTGGGGGAGGCCTGCGGGGCCCTGGTGTGGGGGAAACAGGCCCAAGGCTGTGGGGATCCCCAAGGAGTGGGAAGTGGAGCAGGGTGTCTCAGTGGATAGGAGAACCCTTGGTATGCCTGGGGCATGCAGGCCTGGGCCAATGCTAGGCCTCCCAGAATCTCCGCCTCCCCCACGGCACTCTGTACTCTGCTTAATGACCTGCACATTTGTTTAATGACTGTATCGGGGAGAGCAGTAGCTTGGGGTCGTTATGTGAGGCTATCTTGTTTAATAGCCATCACCATTTGTGACCATAATGGGTAGGCTCCATTATGGTGGTAGGTCGAGGACTAGCTGAATGTTTCATAGAATTCACAATTGAGTACATTAATGAAACTTCAGAAACTCAACTATGACAATTTGCTTGTCATATGCTTATATTTCATTTTTAATAACTGATAGAACTGCAAAATCAAGGTGGAAAAGATTTGTCCAGTGTTGTTAACTCCAGATTTTTTTTTTAAATGAGCCCGAGATTAGCTGTACATTTAAAGTCTGTGTGGTTTTCTGGTTAAGGCACCACCATGCTAGAAACAAGGAGATTAACATCCTAGTCCCACTTTAAGCATAAAAGCCATTGGATGACTTTGGGCCAGGCACTCACTTTCTCTCAGCCTACATGTCAGGATAGGGCATAACCAGGGCTTTTTTTTGTCATAGAACGCCCAGAATGGAGTTCCGGCACCTTTTTTGGATAGAACCTTGTAGGGTAGGCAAGGCGGGTTGTATGAAGTGTGTGAGTTCCGGCACCTTTTTTTTTTTTTTTACAAAAAAAGCACTGGGCATAACCCTGTCATAACCAATGTATCAACACTTGGTTGATCTGAAAAATAACCAGACCCTGCATGTGTGGGAAAACAGTAGGAAGGAAAAAAAAACTATATAGCAATAGCACTTAGACTTACA
Source organism: Protobothrops mucrosquamatus (assembly GCF_001527695.2). NCBI lineage: Eukaryota > Metazoa > Chordata > Lepidosauria > Squamata > Viperidae > Protobothrops > Protobothrops mucrosquamatus. The sequence continues at coordinate 444,520 of NW_015387603.1, forward strand.
TACTGCTTCACAGTGCTTTACAGCCCTTTTGAAGTGCTTTACAGAGTTAGCATATTGCCCCCAACAATCTAGGTCAGTGGTGGCGAACCTATGGCACAGGTGCCAGAGGCGGCACTCAGAGCCCTCTCTGTGGGCACGCACGCACACTGTCGCCCCAGTCCTAGGCCTTCAGCTGGGTTTTATAAAACCTTTTCGCTTTAGGCCTCCGCCGCCGTGTACAAAAAAAAAAAAGGTTCAATCAGTCAATTTCAACTTCTCGTGGAGAAAAAAAAGATCTTGCAAAGTTCGAATTGATTGATTGAACTTTTTAGTCCCACCCAGTCTGCCGTTACCACCACAGCCACATCCACCCAATGGGCCGCGCCCACCCAATGGGCCACACCCACCCAATGGGCCACACCCGCCCGGCACTCGATGATGCATAAGTGGGTTTTGGGTTGCAGTTTGGGCACTCAGTCTCTAAAAGGTTCGCCATCACTGATCTAGGTCCTCATTTTACTATCCTCAGAAGGATGGAACATTTTGCTGCTGAGAATCAAACTCCTGGAGTGAGCAGTGAGTTACCCTTCAATACTGCATTTTAACCATTGTGCCACCATGCCACCATGTATATAATGATACAAGAGCTCATAAGAGCTCTTCATAAGAGCTCCACTGTAAACATCTCAGAGTGTTTTGACTTTGCATTACCCTCCATCTAGACCCGGGGTTTTCCAAACTTGGCCCTTTTATGACTCACGGACTTCAATTCCTAGAATTCCTCAGCCAGTGTGTCTGGCTGAGGAATTCTGGGAGTTGAAGTCCATGAGTCATAAAAGGGCCGAATTTGAAGACCCCTGATCTAGACTTTGCATTACCCTCCATCTAGATTCCAAGACTAGTGTTACCAAAGTTGTTTCTGAACCCTGACTGACAGATAATCTGTTTCATCTTGGATAGCAACCTTTTCTGCTCTGTGGACCGGTGGTGGCACCAGAGGGGGAGGGGATGGTTTTGTGCTCCTGTTGCTTGCGCAAATGGAGCTTCACTTTCTCACCCACTAATCTATGGCACTTCGTAGTTGGTCCCTCATCATTGCCATTATAATAGGATAGTGCATAAAGGGGAGTGTTTTTTGTCCCTCCAGGAGTAATTGCAGTGTCCAGCGTTCATTTGTTTCTTCATATTGTTCTTATGAAGTCATTTAACATACTAATTTTAGCACAAACGCTTAAAGCATTTTTATTACATATGCATGCTTCTGAGGGATAGTCATCTGAAGAAAAAACTTTAAGGAAGTTAAAGTTAGTAAGGAATTACTATCCTATTATAATGGCCATCGCTTACTTGCACATGGATAAAATTTGGGATTGATATTTCATGAAAGATTGAATTCAAAAATGGGGAGTTTGGCTATTAATATATGAGGACAACAAATGCTAAAACGGTATT
>NW_015387603.1:446133-473477 GCF_001527695.2 Protobothrops mucrosquamatus
GCATGCTTCTGAGGGATAGTCATCTGAAGAAAAAACTTTAAGGAAGTTAAAGTTAGTAAGGAATTACTATCCTATTATAATGGCCATCGCTTACTTGCACATGGATAAAATTTGGGATTGATATTTCATGAAAGATTGAATTCAAAAATGGGGAGTTTGGCTATTAATATATGAGGACAACAAATGCTAAAACGGTATTTTCCATTTGTTTGGCAATCTTTTTAAGTCCCTTCTCAGACTCCTAGGCCTCAGAGTGGCTTTCGATACATACACTTCAGCAACAAAGAAGCAAATCAAAGTAATTGTCTGAGATTTCAGCAAGACGGGTTCCTTTCAAATCCTTTCTAACATTTCTAACAATTTCTAATAATTTGCACTTGATCTGGTATACTGATTTTATTTTTAGGTGTGGAAGTCATAAATGTACTTAATTTTTCCACGTAAAATTTGCATTTATGTTTATTTAAATTACACAACGCATTACAAAATAATGCATGATATTTGTTATATTCGCTTTATTAATGTTATTGACATGGATCAAATATCTGTGTAGAAATATGTTGGAAAAAAAATCAAACATTTCAGTGAAGTATATTTATCTTTTCATAATTGCTGTTAAAGTTACTAATATAAAAATCCTCCATGTGGAACACTTTCTACTGTATACATTCATAAATTATCATGCAGCTTGATTCATTCTTGAAAAACTGGCTGAGTTTTAGAGAAGCCAGCTGCATCCTGCTAATAAATACATAACATTTATGTGTAGTATTTTTAAATACTAAATTTATAGTATTTTTAGTGTAGCAAAATCCTGTGTTTTGAAAGTGGAATTAAACAAGAGTACTAACATCTTAAATTGGTTAGTACCAAGGCATGCACTCATTTGTGGTAAAGGGCTATATTTAACATTTTAGAAATGGGCAATACTTTACACATTTGCAAATAGTGATGTCAATAGCAGATTTTCAGATTCTAATAATAGACAAACCTTAACAGCAGATGATTTTGTGTGTTCTAATGCTGTATTTTTAATGCCAGCTTTTTCATTAAGAACTGTCCAGTTCTAAAGAAAGTCCAGTTGCCTTTTTGAAAAAAGCACCTTTGGGACATAGTATGACTAGTTAGAACTTAGCTTTCCAAAAGTACACAATGGTCTATAACTCTGTTACCCTTAATTGGTCACTTTCTCAACCAATTTAGCTCATGTGTATCTTTTTTTAGAAGTCCTTTGCCAATAACAACATGACAAACATGTCACCACGATGTAAAAAAGAAGTTGAGACTCTAGAAAGAGTACAGAGAAGAGCAACAAAGATGATTAGGGGACTGGAGGCTAAAGCATATAAGGAAAGGCTGCTGGAATTGGGTATGTCTAGTTTAACGAAGAGAAGGACGAGGGGGGACATGATAGTAGTCTTCCAATATCTCAGGGGCTGCCACAAAGAAGAGGGAGTCAAGCTATTCTCCAAAGCGCCTGAAGGCAGGACAAGAAGCAACGGATGGAAACTGATCAAGGAGAGAAGCAACCTAGAACTAAGGAGAAACTTCCTGACAGTTAGAACAATTAACCAGTGGAACAACCTGCCTCCAGAAGCGGTGAATGCTCCAACACTGGAAGTTTTTAAGAAGAGACTGGACAGCCATTTGTCTGAAATGGTATAGGGTTTTCTGCCTGAGCAGGGGGTTGGGCTAGATGACCTCCAAAGTCCCTTCCAACTATTTATTATTATTATTATTATTATTATTATTATTATTATTATTATTATTATTATTATTATTATTATTATTATTATTATTATTATTATTATTATTATTATTATTATTATTATACCTAGGATGATTTAGTTGGTATTATTTTATATAAGCCTTTATTAATTAGGCAAATGTATAGACAATAAATGTATGTAATTAGGATGAGTGATTGCAATGGAATTTAAGTTTTCAGAAGCCTGACAACTTTATATCAATAAAGATGATATTTATCTTAGCACACATGCTTCCTTGTTCTGCATGGATTATATCTTTCTTAAGTGTCCTTGGCAATTATTAAAATGTTTGGGTTATATCCAAGATAAAGTATACCACCAAACCATATCCTAGTGTTGTTTTTTTACATTTGTGATATTTTATTAAAGATGGCAGACAAGTATTTTGAACCTTAGTATATAACCTACCCAGAAAAAGTGCTTTATACAGTCAGTCCTTATTTTTCATAGATTCTGTATTTGTCCGAAATGGTATAGGGTTTCCTGCCTGAGCAGGGGGTTGGACTAGATGACCTTCAAGGTCCCTTCCAACTTTACTATTATTATTATTATTATTATTATTATTATTATTATTATTATTATTATTATTATTATTATTATTATTATTATTATTAGCTAAAAGTTATTTGCAACCCCCAACTCAATATTTATGGCTTTTTCACGGACCTGCACAGAACAATGAAAATTGTGAATCACTGAGACAACACATTTCCAGCTGAGGTTGACCAAGGTGATACTCTGCCTTTTCGCATACTGGTGACCTTGCTAGTTAAAGTGGCCCCTAAGCACAAGAAGGCTAAGCTGTGTCTTATGGAGAAAATAAGATGTCCTCCTCTTGCTGAATAAGTTCTACCAATCTCCCCCTTGGCTTTTGTGGGGAAGCCAAGCCTGGATCCCACCAGCTGGAATTTCTTGACCAATGGGGTCCACAGCACACCCCTTCTGTGAGCACGAATGGGGCAGGCCGGTCCCTTTGGCATGAGATGATTCCTCAAGTAACCTGGAGTCATGCCATGCAGGAAGTTGTGCAAAGGCTCTCCTTTATATGCAGCACTCCACCCCACAGACTGGGATTAAAAATCCTTTTCCTTTTTGGCCTCACTTCCTTTCAGATATGCCCATGCAACTCCTGCTGGTTGTTTTTCCCTTTGGTACTTCTCCTTTTCTATGCTCCAGCAGTACTTCCCTTTTGTGGTTACTTCTTCTCTCAGGCTGATTGCCTTGGATAACTTATTAGCATCTTTTCAGTGCCCTGATCTGTGTGCTATAATTAGCAGAGGTCAGCATAGATTTGTTGGAAACAATTTGTGCCCGATTAACCTTCCTTAATAGCGTTACAACCTTAGTAGCTCAAGACTACTAGATTTAAAGTGTCTGAACCCTAGCAAAAGTTTTGCATCTCAGTATGAAAAAATATAAGGCCAGTTGTAGAATGAAACGTAGCCTGGTAGTGGTGAATGCAGAAAGAACTGAATATCCTTGCACGCACTAATTAAACATCAGCCAACGGTATGATGCAGCTATTAAAAAGGCAGGTATAATCTTTGGATATATTAATAAATTCATAGAGCCTGGAGCTAGGTTACGCTGCTCAGTCTGTATTTGGAATCTTTAGGCAGTAGTGTTCATCAAGAGTACTGACAATTTGGAGCAATTCGGAGTCTTCACAAAAAGGCTACCGAAATGGAGAAGAGTCTGAAAACCAGAACTATAAAGATCAATTAAGAGATTATGGATGTTGTATCCGAAAGAGATGACTGAGAGGCAATATAATAGCGGTCTTCAAAAATCTGAAGAGTTGTCATCTAGAAGAGGAAGTAGCCTTGTTCTCCGTTGCCTTAGAAAGAAGGACTGGAGCCAGTGGATTAAAAGTATTAAAAAAAGAAGTTTGGGGAACATATTCAAAAGGAATTTCCTGTGTGAATGTGTAGAACAGCCAGTGGAACAAGGTGGTTGGTTGATTTGTATGCTGCCTATCTTCTTTCTGAACCTTATATAATCTTTCAAACTAAAGTACAATTTTCTGTTTATACAACAATACTATCTGATTCTGTTTCTCAGATTATCAAAAATCTTTGCAAAGTTATATATTTGCCTATTGATTCCAGTGCAGCACATGATAAAATTAGAATATTAATGTGTTGTGTCAAAAAGCTCTTTTAACATTCACACATTTTTTTTCTTCACTCTTGTTAAAGTGATGACACAAGCATAATTCTGATTATTTTTGAGACTTGATGACATTTGGCACACAGTGCTGTACTAAATTTGCTTTAGTTACATGGATCTGATATTTTTAACCATTCTTGAAATAAATAAAGCGGAATTGTAGATCATATTTTCTCATGGGAGAGACAAATATCTACGTGAAAGCATGTTCAGAAATGATCCTTCTGTGGAAAGCTTTGGAATAATGTAAAAAACATGGTTACTTTCTGCTGCTCTTTAATTGTACTGGAAACAGGGATGTTCAAAAGACCAGTTCTTAATCTCAGCTATGTTTTAACATTTTAAACCACAGTATACGTTAAATGTAAGCAGTTCAGCTATATAAGGAATAAATAAATAAGCAGTTTATGGATCTGATGTAAGAAATATTCTAAAGGAACAAGGGAAGAAGATAGCATCTTTCTTGATAAAATGGGCATGTTTTCAAAGTTATTTTCCTGAACATACAGACATGAAGAGTACCTAACATTACTTCCTTGCCTAAAAAGACATTGCAGCCTGTCAAAAGGTTTTCCTGTCCATCCTTACCAAAAAGGTCGTAAAAGATGATGAATTTCACCTGGACCAAGAAATGATCTAACACTGGCAACAGGCTCAAGTCAGCATTTTTCAATATGTTGTGATCAGCTGTTAATCATGTGCCACCCATTTGAAATAAAAAATTCTGTCTATCTCTATGCCTTGGGCCAAAGATTACCTGAATAAATCAATATACTCCTGAGCCTTTCCAGACCAGAGTGTGTAATTTAAAATCCCTCAGCACTAAATAACCAGTAACAGTCCAGGGGCTCAGAAAGAAGTCCTGTCATGCAGCATGACAGATTGATTGTATGTGAGCAGGCTCACCTGCTCTAGCCCTGGCCTGAAACACAAAAGCAAGTCATAGATATCAGAGTTTTAAAAAAACAGGCAAGTCAAATGTGAAGTTATGGCTGCCAAGTGATCCAAAACTCAGGAGAAGGTTAAATTAAAAAAATAAACAGAACTTTTAATAGCTTACTCTCTCATACTTTAAGAACTTATTGAGCCAAATGTATTTTCAATTTATTTCAAAAGTAGCTGCAAACTGTACTTAATCCTTTAAGCAATGGCTGACAATTCCAACTCTTTCTATTTCTGAAACTTGGTGACAATCATTAATGATTTTTCACTAAGAAACTAAAGAAACTTCATGTGCTATCCCTTGAATAAGCACAGGAAACTTAAAAGAAAAAAACATGTCACCTCAAAGAAGAAAGGACTAAAAATTCCAATCCTTTCCAGGGCAGTGACATTTTATCACTCTTTTGCTTGCTGTAGCTCTTGGTCATCTTATTTAAAGCGACTGTGGATTTATATTCTGCCTTTATTTTGTACAGTTGACATATATAACGCTCCTGCCTCTTATTTTCTCCATGATAACTCTTTGTGATGGATTGGGTTGAAAGAAAATGATTGGCCCAAAGTCATAAGTTTGTTTTCATGCCTAAAGAAAGATCATGTGCTTCCACTTTCTAATCCAGGCACTTTAATCAGTCCCATCAAAGTGGCTCTCATTTATTTAAATATCATATTAAGGGTTTTTCTAGATGACAAAAATAAAAGCATCCTTTTCTTCTTAATGCTAGGCTTATTTTAGCTCTTAATCCATTTTCAGTAGTGAAACTCCTTGACTTTATATAACGTTTTTTCTTTTTGCTTTTTAACTAAATTGGGTGTCAAACTGCCGGACGTGTCACACGGAAGCCGTGCCTATCCCATTGCCAGCAATGGCAAAACAGTCCCGATAGGTTGCGCACTGTCATTTGACGTCATGAGTTTGACATTTCTGAACTAAATGTTGATACTTGTTTATTGTTTAAGAAATTAATGTGTAAATGCATTTCAATTGTAGAACATTCACTTTAAAATTCTTAAAAAGTGTAGAGATGCAAATATTAATGCAGTTTTCAAAATTGAATACATAATACATTTATATTATGAGTGGTAGTCTTTTTTTACTATCTTTTAAAAATTGCTAAATAAATTATGCTTGGTAGACTGACCAAACAAAATTTCTAGCCATATTCCACGTAGTACTTGAAACAGAGATGGGCGTAATAGATGGAAGCAACAATTAACAAATGTTCACCTCTTAGCTTTTAGGTAGCCTTTCTAGCTCAAAAAATATGGGTTGTATTCAAAAGGCTTTCAAAATTATGAAAACATCCCATTTCACATGCAGGATAGCTGCTTGCATCCCAAATAACTGTTTCAAACTCAAAATGGAGGGTTGCAAATTTAAAGTGATCCAAATTTGATACACTTTACATAATTGGTTTTCTGTCCCAAAACGTGTACAGTGTAAGGCAATACATATAGACATTATTACCTTTATTTCCACAGTTGGGTAAATAGTATTTCTGTAACTTCTCTGACTGCATCCTTTTTTAGGCTATTTTTACATGAAATATTTAAACAACATTTTAGAATATGTTCCTAGAAATATATTGATGAATCTCCTAACCCTGTAATTTACCAATTTGAATTAAATATTCTGGTTTTTTTCCCTGATTATTAGCTGTTTGTCTTGCTTCACTGCCTGAAGCATAATGCTGTTGTGTTTTGCTTCTCAGATTTAATTTCACTAAGAGCATAGAGGGTATTGAAGGAAAAACTAGCTGAAAAGGCTGAAATGTATTTGTTTCATTAGGAGTCTGGCTTAGGTTATTAACCAAAATTTCAAAATGAAAATGAAATTGAATTATGCAATTATGGATAGATAGATAGATAGATAGATAGATAGATAGATAGATAGATAGATAGATAGATAGATAGATAGATAGATAGATAGATAGATAGATATCTCCTATTACAATTAAATATATATATTTTAAAAAGCTTTATTTCAAAATAGTTGGCAACTATTTTAATGTTCTTGTTTCTCCAGACTTTTATTAATATATAACCTTTTGAATGTTGCTGTAGATGTTCTCAATCTTCTGAAAATATTTTTATGATCCACTCTATCATCTATTAATATGATTCCTAAATATGTTAAAGTCTGCTGTTATACTTCACTTCATACTTGCCAGATAGTTCCCTACCTTATATAACTTTTTTAAAATGAGAAGTTGCTATCATTTAGCATCATCTTTTTTCCCAAGAATATGTTTGGGTCTACTTAGACTTTATTGGCATTTTTAAAAATTAAAATGTTCTGTGACTGCCATACTTAGACCTTATTGGCATTTTTAAAAATTAAAATGTTCTGTGACTGCCATACTGTTTGAAAGTATGGTCTCCTACTCAGAGAAAACGTGAAGCTAAGCTGGAATGGAAAAGTCATACTGGGAGGGATTAGACTCGGAAGCAGCCAAAAAAGGGCCTACTGTGCTTTAATTGATGGGTTGAGAATTCTAGTTTTCATAAAGGAAAACAAATACAACCTCTTAATAACAGTGAGTCTCCACGTCATGGCAGCTCAGATATTTTGGAAGGGGATCATGTTTGCCTTGGCTAAATCTGGAATGTAGGGAGTAGCTCATAAAAATGGCTTAATATGTGGTATTTTACCCAGGAAAATGACTTGAGCAATGCTCTTTCATTAATAAAATATCAAAAACTTGGATAACTTCAGGTTCAGCTAGCATCAAGTTGTCTTGTGATTATTTCAGCAGTATATACCATTAGCTCAGGGCAGTCACCATATATCATATAAAGATGTAAGAAAATACACACTTGTGTGCTTTTAATGGGTACACTTTCATTTGATTTAGCATGCTGTAATCGTTAGGAGAAATCTAAATCCTAGTGCCACTTGGTTTTGGCTAGTCTAAAGAAAAGAAGAAATAGAGGGGACATGATAGCAGTATTCCAGTATTTGAAGGGCTGCCACAAAGAAGAGGGGGTCAAATTATTCTTCAGAGTACCAGAAGGGAGGACAAGAAACAATGGTTGGAAACAGATCAAAGAGAGAAGCAACTTGGAATTAAGGAGACACTTCCTAACAGTGAGGACAATTAACCCAGTGGAACAGCTTGCCTCCAGAAATTGTGGGTGCTCCATCACTGGAGATTCTTAAGAAGAGACTAGACAATCACTTGTCTGAAATGGTATAGGTTCTCCGGCGTGAGCAGGGGTCTGGACTAGAAGACTTCCAAAGTCCCTTCCAACTCTATTCTATTCTGCTCAAAGCAACATGTATATACTTATTTATACATGGAAAAGTTTTGTGGATGCTTTTCATGAATGTATTTTATTTTAGAATCTCTTCAAATTTCTGTAAATGTCTCTTTTTTTCGTAACTTGTTGCATAATGAAATGATAAAAATGAATAGGAAGAAAAATAATTTCATTATGTTTCTGTTATTTGCATTTTAGCTTTAGAGCAATAGTTTATGTTGATCTGCATTAATTGCTGAACCTATGACTTGTTAAAAAAAAAAAGTAATACTTCCCTTGTATTAAATCCAAAATCACCTGAAGTAGATTCCTCATTCCTTTCTTAGAAGTGATTCTGTCCAGTTTTGTCATTGGAAAACCTGCATCCTCATAGTAGAAGAACAACAGTTTTAATATTTACAGTCTTGCTGAATTTGCCAGTGAGCTATGGCTATATAGTTACCTCTCAAATTATTTACACATTTGTGGAATTGTCAGATTTATTTCAGATTTTTAGAAATTGACTTCTTTTTCTTATTCTTCCCAAGCTTATTTAGTTATGGGCAATCTGTCAAGACTTTTGTACAGTGTTAGACTATAGAATAAAATACTGTTGTTGTAAAATTGTGGGTGCCCCATCATTGGAGGCTTTCAAGAACAGACTGGACAGCAACTTGTCTGAAACTGTAGACTCTCCTGTTTGTACAGGGAGTGGGACTAGATGACCTTCCAACTCTGATATTCTGTGTTCTGTGTTTTAATTCTTAATAGTCCATGGTTGTCAGAAAGGATGTACAGAATTGGAAGAGAATAAGGTAGAAACAATAATATTTTTTATTTGTTTATTTAACAAATTTAATCCTGGTTATTCTTAGAACATCTTTATATTTATGAAGTCCAAAAGAGAACCACATTCTTTCTTGTTCAGAAAAAGGGTACTGTATATCAGGAGTATTTTGTCTAGGACAGATAATTATCTTCAAATATTGTGCTAATTTTATTCATATATTGTGTTGAGTGTGTCTGTTCATAGCATATGATTTGCTTCATTTCTCTTTTTTTCTGGGTCGAAAAAGGCTTCTTTTTGCAAAACCATTGAATGTAAGCCTTGGAAAGGATCTGACTCTAACCCAAATCACTGCAACTTTCTGATAGATGGCCCAGACCAGTGGTGGCGAACCTATGGCACGGGTGCCAGAGGCGGCACTCAGAGCCCTCTCTGTGGGCACACGCGCCTTCATCTGGGTTTTATAAAACCTTTTCGCTTTAGGCCTCCGCTGCCGTGTGCAAAAAAAAAAAAAAGTTCAATCAGTCAATTTCAACTTCTCACGGAAAAAAAAAAGATCTCGCAAAGTTGGAATTGATTGATTGAACTTTTTAGTCCCACCCAGTCTGCCGTTACCACCACAGCCACGCCCAGCCAATGGGCCACACCCAGCCGGCACTCGACAATACATAAGTGGGTTTTGGGTTGCAGTTTGGGCACTCAGTCTCTAAAAGGTTCGCCATCACTGGCCCAGACAGTTTCTTTTTAAATATCTGCAGTGAAGGATTCTGCCAACCTTCTGAGCAGTCTATTTCATTGCAGAACAGCTGTATTAGGTATTGTTCCTGATATTCAGTCAAAATTTGTGTCATTGTAATTTAAACTCATCTCTTTTTTTCCTCCTTGAAACAACTCTGAACAATTCTGCCTTATTTTATACCCATTTTTTTTCCAAAATGTGTCTTGTGAGTGTTGATGGAACAACAGAAAGGGCAAGGCTTATTTTCTTTGCAAAAACACCACACCTATTATTTTACAGATCAGGGATTCCAAGGTTTGTTTTTTGTTTTAAACCAAGAGGTTCTGCCACCTGATTTTTTTTTTAAAACTCTTGTTCTACACACAGTAGCCCTTCAGTTTCTTGAAGACAGCTATCATGTCTCCCTGCAGTCTTCTCTTCTCCAAGGCTAAAAGTACTTGATGACACCAATTATTTCTCATCCATTTTTCCTAAGCTCATCATCTTAATTGATCTCCTTTGGTTATGCTGTACTCGGTGTCCTTTGTAAAATGCAGGGCCCAGAATTGCATCCACCCAAACCATGTAATACCGCTTTTTGCTTTTGACAGTCTTGACATGGACACATTGTCAAACATTCATATAGTTATAATTCAGGGTCCCTAACCCCTGGGCCGCAGTCCACTACTGGACCGTGGCCTATTCAAACAGGATAGCGTGAAAGGCAGGCCAGTGTGCACGTGCATGTGCAGTTGAGCTGCACGGCATGCGCATGTGCGCTGGCCCGCTGCTTGCACGGTCCGGTTCCCCTCTCCCCCCTTCCAGCCTGGCCGCCAAGCTGCAAAGCTTAGGGACCACTGCTTTAATTGATATCATAGTTCAGCCTACATTTTACCATATTTTCTACCCAAACCTCATGGGAAACTTTCCCAAATATTTTGTTTAATTGAAGTGGTGGTTAATAATGTTACATATTTTCAAAAACAAAATTTAAGTGAATTATTACCAACTTGTTACATGGTAGAAATGGAACTAACTTGTGGGACTAGTTTGACCCATTAGGATGATCCATTCAGGCTCAAAGGGGTTATTTTTTTTATTGCTAGCTGCTCTTTTGCTATCTTGTTAAGCAAACAGATCATTTTAGAGGCATGTTACACTTTCCCCAATCAAGGATTTTTGGGGTGTATTTTGCTTATTTATCTCCAGAATATCTTCTCTCCATAGGGAAAAGTCTACAATGAATTTTGTATAACAAAATTATAACTACAAATATAGGATGAAGCAGGAATTGTTGACTCCTGGTTTGCCCTGAAGCAGGGGTGTCAAACTCAATTTCATTGAGGGCCGCATTAGCATTGCGGTTGCCCTCAGGGGTGTGGGTGGGTGTGGCCAGAGTGGATGCAGCCTACTGGGTGGGTGTGGAGGGAGGGGTGTGGCCTACTGGGTGGGCATGGCCAGATCTACATCGTTCGCGTCAAGGGTGCCTGTGGGGGCCTGGGCAGGAATGGGACAGATCTGAGGGTCTCTGGCAGAAGAGGGTGGGACCAGGGCAAGTGCCAAGGCATGGTCCAGTGGAGGAGCTTCACTGTCCCTTTCAGGCCATGTGGGGGGGCTGGATGGTGATGCGGGCTGCCCAGAGCAGCAGAGGTCAAACGCCCAGCCTGGCCCTCGAGCACCCACAGCACCAAGCCCAGCCCCACTTCCCCAAGGGGGCGCCCAGCTGCACTTACCTCCTCCTCAAGGCTGCTGCTGCTGTGCTTGCTCTCTTTAGCCAGGTTGCTTGTGATGGGTACAAGGGCAAAGTCAGGGAGGCCCATTCCCTCTCCATGGGAGGAGACCCGGCTTTGTATCCAAAGCTTTCTTAGCAATAGGATGGGAGACCCCCAGGATAGGCCAGGAGGAGGGGGCAAGGGGATGGTGAAAGGGCAGCAGGGCAAGACTAAGATAGGACTTCCCTCAGACCCTCCCTCTCCTCCTTTCCTTCTTTCCTTCCTTCTTTCCTAAGTACAGAGTGGTGGAAAAATATTTGAGATGAGGGGAGAAAAACAGGCAAGAAACGCAACTGGGGAGGTGTCACCTCCCCAGCATGCACCCAGGGGGCAGGGCCGATGTGGCAGGGGCTGGTTCCTCGCTGTTTCCAGACGGCCTTGTGGAGCTAAGACTGAATGTGTTTCAGCATAGATGGCCACCACAGAATTGTACATTGGCTCCTGGCCAGCCTGGGCCAGGGCCAAGGCAGCGGGGGCCGTTCCCCTACTGTTTCCAGGATGGCTTCGCGGGCCACATGAAACTACTTCGCGGGTCGCATCTGCCCCCCGGGCCTTGTGTTTGACATGTCTGCCCTAAAGTATTTTCTCCATGATAGACAGTATGAAGAACAGAGTGTACCTGTCCGCTCAAAGAGAAGTGGATCGTTTCTGTAAGAGAGGGCCTTGCTGTAATCCTTTGGCTAAACCCCAACAGTACCTGCCCTACTAGAATAGATCAAAAGCTGGATTTTGCTCTCATACGATGTGTGGTTCTCCACTTTTGTGTAATGGTGATGCATTCCATATCAATAAATATTTTTATCTAGAACCTACTTATAATCAGCTACAATGTATGAATTGATTATCTTAATATTTTAACATGGTTTCCTAATTATATTTTGTCTTTAGTTTGCTTTACAAAGTTATAATTACATTTTTTTTAAAGTACACAAGGTGGTTTTAAGATTTTCTCTCTGCTTTTTTTTTTTTTTTTTAAAAATCAGACTGGGGGAAGCTGAAATCTAGACATTAGACTGTGTTACTCTGAAGTTCCATTAGGCTGAAATATACAAGAGAATTTTGTTGAATTCAATAGGGTTTAATTCTGGTTGAACATATATATCTGGATTCTATTATCTACAGAAGGAAATGGAAGGTAAAATTGGATTAGGCTTTCCTAGTGCTGTGTAGGCTTCATCATTACACCTAGGTTGTATGTGACAAATATACACTGGGAGGGGATTCTTCTTTTTCTGAAAATTCGAACTCAAACCCAGTTTTGACAAACACGTGTACTGATGGAAAAGAAACAATTATTTCACATTCTGGGTTTTTCTATTTTGCCTGGAAAATTACATTAAAAAGTTTTTTAAAAAATAAAAAATGCTTACAGGAAAATATAGTAACAGTTAACAGTATTAAGATTCTGGCTGATCTTGAAAAAGCAAGAGACTTGAACCAGGAGATCTGGGAAACTAATAAAAATACATCCTGGATACAAACCTTTCTGTATTATCACTAGGAAAACTATATATACAGGACAAGAAGCAACGGATGGAAACTAACCAAAGAGAGAAGCAACCTAGAACTAAGGAGAAATTTCCTGACAGTTAGAACAATTAATCAGTAGAACAACCTGCCTCCAGAAGTGGTGAATGCTCCAAAAATGGAAGTTTTTAAAAAGAGACTGGAATTGTATTGGGCAGGGGTGTCAAACTGCCGGCCCGTGGGCTGGACGCATCACGAGGAAACTGCGGCCATCCCATTGCCGGCAATGGGGAAAAAGTTCCGATACGTCGCACGACGTCACGTGATGTTGCGAGTTTGACATATCTGGTATAGGGTTTCCTGCCTGAGCAGGGGTTGGACTAGAAGACCTCCAAGGTCCCTTCCAACATTGTTGTTGTTGTTGACGTTATGCTTGTGTCCATGTATTCACCAGAATTTGAGTTAAGTCAGCATCATACATACCATTATTAAAAGCTAGTAAAAATACTTTAAAGCCAACAGTAATTAATGACATTCACCATGGCAACCATTTTATGAAGCTGTTCATAACATGCTTTCAAAATTCCAGATGAGTTTGCTGATCAAGCTTACAGTCTTCTGTGTTACCTATTGAAGAAGCAAATTGAATAGTTTTAATATTTTCTGATCCATGTATTTCCCCTTTTTTTGCATTTGGTTATTGTGAACTGTACATCAATGTCAATTTTATACATTTGTCCAAAGTCCAAGATGTTATTTATTGATGTATGTAAAATATTCCTCTGTTTTTCTTTGGGAAGTTCCTAGATTAGATTACATTGTAGCAAATAATTATTAACTTGTATTCTGTTCAGATAATCTTTCAGCGTAATCTTGGTATAGAACTTCTTTGCCTTTTTAAATTTATGTTAAGCTCCTGAAATTTTGAGCACAAATGTTTCACTTCATTATAGATGATACTGAACTATTTTTCTTCTCAAATAAATGGTTAAAGTGTCTGAACCATCAGAGTTAAAGTATTAAATCTTTTACACTGTTTATATTATTTGGGAACTTAAAGTTGGCACTAATTAATATATCCGTGCAGAGTTCTTGCCTCTCTATGTATGTCAACCCTGTTAAAGAATAACAGATATTTCTTTTTCAAGTCTGTGCGGAAGCCTTCAACCCAGATGAAGAGGACGAAGATACAGAGCCAAGGGTAAGCAAGATTGAACACACTATATTGTGTGTTATATGCAAAGAGCAATTTATTTTATCCTGTTCCTTGTGTGAAGTTACAAACTAAAGTGATGAATGAAGTAGCAGCACTTGTTCTTTGTTATGACTTTTGAGTGAACATAAAAGGATTCTCAAAATTGTTCCTGAAGGCTTTCCAACTGGATATTATTAATTAGTAAAATATTGGAGCCAGATCTTCCCTTTCTTACTTCTCCGGCCTTTTTTACTGAAGGAATGTGAAAACTGTTCCCTGTTACAGTTGAAACATTTTCAAAATGTTCTCCCTAACTATTTTCAGAATTATAACCCCAAGCATGTTTAACCTAAAATGTATTGATGTTTAGATGTTTAAACCACTTTGGGGGTTTTCTTTTTTTAGGTAGTTCATCCAAAAACAGATGAGCAGAGATGCAGATTGCAGGAAGCCTGTAANCGCCGCCGCCCGGCTCGTTCCCACCGCCACCACCGCCGAGCTCATTGCTGCCGCCGCCGCCCAGCGTGTTCCTGCCGCCGCCGCCCGGCTCGTTCCTGCCGCCGCCCAGCTCGTTCCCCAGGTACGGCCCTCCCCCCTTCCCTTCCGTTCCCTGTGGCGCTGCGTGTCAAGGCCGGGACGGAATACCCCGGGCCACCGCAGCCAAGCGCGAGGGGGAACGCCAGACGCCTCGCGCGAAGGGGGGAGGCCTGGTGACGCTGTGCCCTGCTGGGTGCTCACCGACAGGGCTAGGGAGGCTGAGGCGGCCAGGGAGGAACAGCCAACTGCCGGCAACCAGCTGGAACTGCTGGGGCCGGCCCGTATTGAAGAATACAGCCGAATTTACCCGGGCTGGCCGAGAAAGGTGCACCTCCAGCCTTCTCCGCAACCGGGAGAAGCCCCCTCCCTTTTGCAAGGTCGCCCCCTCCCCGCTTTTGGGGTGGGGGAGAATTGAGAGAGAGAGAGAGAGAGAGACACAAACACACACACACACACAAAGAAGAGGGGGGAGCCGGCCGGCCCACCCCTTTCCCCCTTTCCCTGTGCGAGTGTGTGTGGATTTCCCCCCCCCTTTTTTTTCTGCCCGCCTCTCGCCCGCCCGCCCGGTCGGAAAAATGTGTGTGCTGAAAAATGCCCCCTCGGCTTATACGCGAGTCACCATTTTTTCCCAGTTCTTTGAGGAAAAATAGGTCCCTCGGCTTATATTCGGGTCGACTTATACTCGAGTATATACGGTAATCAGTAGAACAACCTGCCTCCAGAAGTGGTGAATGCTCCAAAAATGGAAGTTTTTAAAAAGAGACTGGAATTGTATTGGGCAGGGGTGTCAAACTGCCGGCCCGTGGGCTGGACGCATCACGAGGAAACTGCGGCCATCCCATTGCCGGCAATGGGGAAAAAGTTCCGATACGTCGCACGACGTCACGTGATGTTGCGAGTTTGACATGTCTGGTATAGGGTTTCCTGCCTGAGCAGGGGGTTGGACTAGAAGACCTCCAAGGTCCCTTCTAACGTTGTTGTTGTTGACGTTATGCTTGTGTCCATGTATTCACCAGAATTTGAGTCAAGTCAGCATCATACATACCATTATTAAAAGCTAGCTAAAACACTTTAAAGCCAACAGTAATTAATGACATTCACCATGGCAACCATTTTATGAAGCTGTTCATAACATGCTTTCAAAATTCCAGATGAGTTTGCTGATCAAGCTTACAGTCTTCTGTGTTACCTATTGAAGAAGCAAATTGAATAGTTTTAATATTTTCTGATCCACGTATTTCCCCTTTTTTTGCATTTGGTTATTGTGAACTGTACATCAATGTCAATTTTATACATTTGTCCAAAGTCCAAGATGTTATTTATTGATGTATGTAAAATATTCCTCTGTTTTTCTTTGGGAAGTTCCTAGATTAGATTACATTGTAGCAAATAATTATTAACTTGTATTCTGTTCAGATAATCTTTCAGCGTAATCTTGGTATAGAACTTCTTTGCCTTTTTAAATTTATGTTAAGCTCCTGAAATTTTGAGCACAAATGTTTCACTTCATTATAGATGATACTGAACTATTTTTCTTCTCAAATAAATGGTTAAAGTGTCTGAACCATCAGAGTTAAAGTATTAAATCTTTTACACTGTTTATATTATTTGGGAACTTAAAGATGGCACTAATTAATATATCCGTGCAGAGTTCTTGCCTCTCTATGTATGTCAACCCTGTTAAAGAATAACAAATATTTCTTTTTCAAGTCTGTGCGGAAGCCTTCAACCCAGATGAAGAGGACGAAGATACAGAGCCAAGGGTAAGCAAGATTGAACACACTATATTGTGTGTTATATGCAAAGAGCAATTTATTTTATCCTGTTCCTTGTGTGAAGTTACAAACTAAAGTGATGAATGAAGTAGCAGCACTTGTTCTTTGTTATGACTTTTGAGTGAACGTAAAAGGATTCTCAAAATTGTTCCTGAAGGCTTTCCAACTGGATATTATTAATTAGTAAAATATTGGAGCCAGATCTTCCCTTTCTTACTTCTCCGGCCTTTTTTACTGAAGAAATGTGAAAACTGTTCCCTGTTACAGTTGAAACATTTTCAAAATGTTCTCCCTAACTATTTTCAGAATTATAACCCCAAGCATGTTTAACCTAAAATGTATTGATGTTTAGATGTTTAAACCACTTTGGGGGTTTTCTTTTTTTAGGTAGTTCATCCAAAAACAGATGAGCAGAGATGCAGATTGCAGGAAGCCTGTAAAGATATTCTCATCTTCAAAAACCTAGATCAGGTAATTGGCTTGACCTATATATATACTGTTTTATTTTGGCCTTTCACCTTGAAGATTCAAAGCTTAAAATATATAAGTACAGATGCATGTTGATTTATTATATGTGTGGCTATAGCATGTGGATGAAATTGAGTTACTTAGTTATTTCAAAATATTCCTATTTTAGAATATTTAATTTGTAACAATCAGTACCAAAAGGAAGAGAATTTAATGTTTAACTTTAATACATTAGTCAGATGTATCCAATACCAGATTTTTAAAGAATTTTAGCTTATTTAGAAAGGAGTTACTGTTTTGACTAATCTTTCTTGTTCACTGTTGCCTAGATCCAGGAATCTGGCTTGTTCCTCTTCAGCAAGCCAGAATTATTAATTAGTTTATTCTTAGTTTCTATAATTATATAATTAGGATGCTCAGATCATTTCATTTTAAGAATTTATTTATTAATTATTATGATTATCTTGCTTCCTAGGGAGACTCTAGGTCTAGGACATGCAGCTATTTCATAGGCTTAGCAATTATTTAGACTTTCAATATCATAGAGAGTAGGAAATTTTTAGCTGAAGTGTTTTTTTAAACCTATCCATATTGTAATATTGAGCATTGCTTGCAGCTGTTGCCACCTTTTCCTTTCACAAATTAAATAAAGTATTACTAAGCTTAAGAATAAATAGCTTTATTACCTTATACTAAATTCCCTTCAATCCAGTCATTTTTAAAGGCATGGGTAATATAAGGAAAATAAATAGAATAGAAATTCAGAAATATTGAAATAAGCATCCAGTCAAGAATATGTTGCCCATCACTTTACCAAAAATGTTCTTTTTAAAAAACCTGAAGTGCCATCTGCCAGGGATATTGCTAATGAAGATTATGTATTTGGCTTTGCTATAAAATGATCTGAACATTTTTATTCTCTTCTGTTGCCATATTCTACTACTTGACAGTAATTAGCAAATATGAATATAAATTTTCTAAAACTATTACCCCTTTAGTTCTTGAGGTTTCTTAACAATGATTTGCTACAGGTTGCCTAGTTACAATTTGCATTCTTTTAGCAAAGATTCAGAAGGCCTGCATGCACTGGTAAATCTACTATGATAAAGCTCCATCGATGGGATTTGAATAAGGAAGAGCTGATTTCCCTCTGAATTACTATAATCCTTAACCTTTCCAACCTCCACTTGCTTCTCTTAGAAGATGCTGGCAAATTTATTTCATGGTTCTTAGACAGTTCTTACTTAATTCCTTCTGTTTTTAGCATGTTCTGCAGCATTTTAGGTTTTAGTAATTGAAAAGGTAATAATGGTAAAATCTGGTAACATTCAGGACAATGAATGTAAAGATCAGTATGAATGAAAAATGTAATCTTGGGTAGGCCAAAAATAAAAAGTGTACCAATTTAATATGTAAAAATTGATTTAAATACCATTTATAAGAAGAAATAATGTATTAGGTAAATTGGGTAGCAGAGAAAAGATGTGGCAAGCAAGTCCAAGAAACAAAAACTACTTGGATTTTTTTGAAAAATCTTTATTGCTAGTAGGGTAATGTTTCCAGGTAATTACCACTAAATAAAAATATTTTAATAAAGCTAGCCATTTGGAATATTTTTATTACTGTGTTACTCCAAAAATAAGACCTATCCTGAAAATAAGACCTAGCTTGATTTTTACAGTTGCACCCAATATAATTTATCCATCCATCCTTCCATCCCTCCCTCCCTCCCTCCCTCCATCCATCCATCCATCCCTGTCTGTTTATCTATCTATCTATCTATCTATCTATCTATCATCTATCTATCTATCTATCTATCTATCTATCTATCTATCTATCTATCTACCTACCTACCTACCTACCTACCTACCTACCTACCTACCTGTCAAATTTATTTACCACCCATCTTATATATCCATCACGTATTCAACAACTCTGGGTAGCAACAGTCATAGAACACAGTGGATAAAATTATTAACAAATACAAAATTTAGCTTGTAAACAGTGATAGGTATTACATATTTGATATGCAAATTATAGATAATGACTCTTTGGAATAAAATTTAAAAAATAAAGTAAAATAATATGTGCTTTTTGTTGACAAATATTCAGTGCTTACTTACACTGAGATATTTTTCTCCTGAACTTACATTATGATGATTCCTTCAGTATCCCCTGAAGACATTATATAGGTATATTTTTATTTTAACAATGATGGAATAAATATCTGTTCATTTATCTTATGGATATATCTAAACAATAAACTTTTCAGTTACGCAAGCAGTAATTTTTAAGTGAAAATTGGCTTTCTTGAAGCAATGTTTTACCTTAAGTACATTCAATGGACATTTATACACCCCAAACCTCAGAGATTAAAACAGTAATTTATTTTGGTGGGTTTTTTTTTTAAATCACCTGACAACTTCAGTTAATTGAAAAAAACCTCTTCCCTCTTAGTAAGGGAATCATTTTGTTGCAAGATAACAGTAGGACATTGACATTCCTATAATCCTTAATATAGAGGTTGAAATTTTTCTCTTATTTTAAGGAATAGGATAAGAAGCTTTCTCTTGGCACTTTGATTCTATTAAAGTACTTTCAAAATCTTCAAAGGGAGTATCTGCCAAAGAAAGTAGTTAAAAAAACATCAATCAGCCTATTTTAAAGTCTACATTTAGATTGATAATATCTGCTGCCAGAAAATATTAATTCATTATCCTTTAGACTATCATCATTTTTTTATGTCACTTAAAAGCCTTATAGAGAATTAAATACATTCATATTCTTCTAAGCTGCCTCTTCTATAAGCAAGCCACTCACTGAAGGATTCCACTTATTAAAAGGTTGCAAAGGAGATCCATAGAATGTTACCGTCATCTAATGCTAAAGGACATAGCCCCTAATGCTTTGGCACAAGTGGTGAGATTTTACGCTGAAGCCATAGAAAAGTATAAATGCCTTACAGATAAAATATATCAGCAGGCTATAGCAAGGCAAAATTTTATGTTTTTTCTATTTCTGTAATGTATGCCATAAAGTTATTTCCTTCCTCCAATTTTCTCTTAACTGATTTTTATATGTACTAACCAAGGATTATAAAGTAGCAAATAAAGTAGATAGGTTTTATAGATCAGATTTTACAGGGTGAGTTAACTAGATTAGCTCCACAGGTTTTATGGATATGTCTGTAATTTTGATGTTATCTGAAATTTAACTGTTTGTTTATCTATATGTACATGGATATTTTATTGTAATTATCTCTTTTTTCTTTGCATTGGTTGCTGACCGTAATAAAAAATTTTGTTAGAGAACTAAATGCTGCTGATGTGCAAATTTAAAGATTTATAGACTGAGATCTTGAAATCTTAGTTGAAGTAAAAACAATCATACATCCTATTGGTTCCTTCCAAGCTTGCTGCCACATGCATTCCTGAGAAGTAACAAGTCTGACTTTGATCCAGATTTTGATGCACCAAGATATAATCTGCTTAGGTTTTATTGTTGTGATATTTGATTAGGAAGTTTTGCAGAAGATTAGGAAGTTCTGCCCTCAATGGGCAGAATCGATGTATCATTAGGTCTTTTTCTGCTGTCAGTTTTCTGTTTCTTTGAAGAGACTATCTTGTAATATCTCAGTCTCTCTGGATTGTTAAAATAGATTTGGGGAAGACCTGAGGGAAATATTCCCCATCTTTTCTCTTGTGGAATTTGGATAATTTGTCATGAACCTTTCCTTTTCCTTCTCCCTCCTTCCTGCCTTTTCATGATGTAACGGCACGTTCTCAGGCTGGCACTTACTTTGGTGTATAGAATGGTGCTTCTTACTCATTTTGATCAACTAGAATTCAGTTCCATAAGCATATCTCTTATGAAGTGTGAAAATCACGATAGATGGCTAAATATGATATAAATATAATATCTCCAAAAGATATTGATCTTTTGGAGACCATACCTCTGTTTATCAGTTGCCTAGCACTTTCCTGAAACACTTTTCAAAATATTTCAAAAGAGCAAAGCAAAGACTCTCAAAGCTGACCATGAGAATAGTAGTTGCACAGGTAGCATTATAGCTGCCGTTCTCATGATCAGCTTTGAGATTCCACAGCTTTTTTTTTTTTTTAACATGGCAGACTTCTATTTGTTCTTTGGGGTTAGAACAGTGGTTCTCAACCTGTTGGTCGGGACCCCATTTGGGGTCGATTGACCATTTCATGGGGGTCGCCAAGCAAGGCTGTCCGCCATTTTTTTTGTCCGCCATTTTTCCCCCTTTTCCGGCGGGCGCCTTACCTCCCTTGGGCTGGGCCAGCTGGTGGTCGGCCTGCTCCGTCTCTGCCGCTTGCCAGCTACGCCTCGGCCGGCGCAGGGGGCAGAACCATGCATGCGCGGCGCTCCCGGGCAGGGAAAGTCCTCGACTTACGACCGGTTTAGTCCTCGACTTACGACTGGTTTAGTCCTCGACTTACGACCGGTTGGGGTCGCGGCATTAAAAAGGTTGAAAACCACTGGGTTAGAAGATCTTAGAAGCAGAAGGGAGCTTTCTCTGACATAGAAAAGTTTAAAAAGTCAATTTTTAGTTTGATTTGTATGTTTCTTGCCTTTATGAACAAGTGAGATGACACTGCATTCAAAAACACTCTTCTCTGTAGTTAAAAAAGCTCATGACATAGACAAGAGTATTTGGGGCAATATAAATGAACATGACTTAGTCATTATAACAAATGTTAATTGAAATGCTTTTATCCTTTCAGGAACAATTGTCACAAGTTTTGGATGCCATGTTTGAAAGAAAAGTACAACCTCAGGAACATGTAATTGACCAAGGAGATGATGGAGACAACTTTTACGTCATTGAAGAGTAAGGAGCGAAAGTGTTGCTCTGTGACAAGTTTTTAAATGTTTCTGACATAAATGTTGAATTAAATTGTACTAACTAGGAATGAGGAAGCTGAACTTTCCAAGTTTCAGATAAAAAGGACAGACTTTGGAGAGCATGCTGTGATTGCAAGAAGGTTTACTAAAGGAACAAAATTTTAATTATCATCTTATAATGCAGAAATCAATTGAAAATTATATATGAGAAGCCCATATTGATATATAGAAGTTATTTATAGATGTTAATGGTTAAAAAACACTTTAGTCCATTTCACACATAGCCATTTCATCTCTGTAAAGCAATATTTCAAGCAGAAAGATTTTTATTTTACAAAAATGTGGTTATTGGATTTAAGGGTTAAAGACAGCTGTGCTAGTTCATTCTCAAATATTATTGTGCTGATTGCTTTTCACAATGAACACCTTCTTAAGCCTTTGATGTGTATGGTAAAATATGTGTGTTTGTAACTTTCTGTGAAACTGAAATGGTCATGAATGTTTAATAACAACAACAACAACAACAATAATAGTTGGAAGAGACCTTGGAGGTCATCTAGTCCAACCCCCTGCTCAGGCAGGCAACAATGTGAGTCTGAGGATTATGGTAAAAATGACTACTGTAATTATTTATGAAGTGACATTCTGAAGAATTCAGCTCAACTCAGTTGCCTTAGTTTGGGCAGGTTATTAGGATCCATGACTCCTTTTATTTGTTGCTACAACAGTTTATATCCTTTCTTTAAAATATGTGATGTGGTTTATAATACTTCCAATTTTTTAAAAAAATATATAAACTGGAAGATCCAAAATCGAAAAGCACCTTTGATGATCTTACACAGATAAAACAACAAATTTTAGGATCTGGGCTGAATTTATAAGAATCCTGTTTATGTTATTTTAAACCATTGAGAACTTATTCTTTCACCAAGTCAGTATGATTGTTTACAGAATGTATTTCATAAGAATTTGCTTCTTGCTGCTTAAGCATACATTTAAGGCATTTTCAGTAAGAATCAGGTTTTTTTTCTAGTCTTGGGTTCATTCAGTTTCCCATTGTTGAGATTGTGTATATGTTTTAACATAGAACTTTATTGTGAAAGAAAACTGAATTAGAGAGTCAAAGAGCCATGGTGGCGCAATGGTTAGAAAGCAGTACTGCAGGCTAACTCACTGCTTACTCCAGGAGTTCGATTCTGAACAGCTCAAGGTTGACTCAGCCTTCCATCCTTCCGAGGTCTGTAAAATGAGGACCCAGGTTGTTGGGGGCAATATGCTGACTCTGTAAACTGCTTATATAGGGCTGTGAAGTGGTATATAAGTCTAAGTGCTATTGCTATCAGACCCATATTTACATAATTAGTTTGCTAATAGTTGTGATATAATATGTACTGTTTTATTTAGCTGTGTGATCTCCCACCAGCATAAGCATTAAAATGTATTCATTTACTTAGCTCCGAAACTATTTCAGTCATAATAAAATACAAGATAAATATCCAAATTTGTACGGAAAACTCTGTCACTAGACTGTGTATTCCAGCAGCTACTCATTTATGCTAGACCAGCTCTGGAAATTATCTAGGCATCTTAAAAAGGTTATATATAAACACAAGTTATTTCTTGAAAGCCTCCAAAAATTGTTTCCTCATCCCATTTTTTAAAGCAGCTGGAAAATACTTATTTTTATAATGATCAGTATTAATCCTTTCTCGGAAGTGCATTTTAGAATACTACCGGTATTGTCCTCATGCTACCTGTCAGCTAAAACTGTCAGATTAGAAAATGTGATCTGATATTTCTCTAAAGATGTACAAGCCAAGGAATCTTATGAAAGCAGAGGAAAAAATAATTCCCAACAAGTGTTTCTTGAATAGTACCTTTGCAGCCAAGAAATTAAAAGACGCTTGCTCCTGGGGAGGAAAGCTATGGCAAATCTAGACAGCATACTAAAGAGATATCACGCTGCCAACAAAAGTACGTATAGTCAAGGCGCTGGTTTTCCCAGCTGCAATGTATAGCTGTGAAAGTTGGACCATAAGAAAGGCTGAGCGACAAAGAATTGAGGCCTTTGAACTATGGTGCTGGAGAAGACTCCTGAGAGTCCCTTGGACTGCAAGGCGATCAAACTGGTCAGTCCTAGAGGAGATCAACCCTGACTGCTCTTTAGAAGGTCAGATCCTGAAGTTGAAACTCAAGTACTTTGGCCACCTAATGAGAAGGAAGGACTCCCTGGAGAAGAGCCTAATGCTGGGAAAGATTGAGGGCAATAGAAGAAGGGGACAACAGAGAATGAGGTGGCTGGATGGAGTCACTGAAGCAGTAGGCATGAGCTTAAATGGACCCCAGAAGATGGTAGAGGACAGGAAGGCCTGGAGGAATGTTATGTTGTCCATGGGGTCGCGATGGGTCGGACACGACTTCGCTATTAACAACAACAACCTCTGTCTTAGAGAAAACCAGAATAATGCTGTAGACTGGTCCCCTTTTTCTCTCCAAATTATCAGTGCTAAGTTTCTGAATGAAGATAAGTAGTTGGAGAGGTTAATCATTTGAGGAAAACATTTAAGTTTCGCAGACTCACTGATAATTAAAATACCTTTCTGCAGCTCTTTCTGTGAAAACATAATGCTTAAGTTCAAATAATTAAAATATGGGCAGGGCAGGCCCTTCGGTTTTTACAAAGGATTCTGAGATTGTAGCCTGTGAGGCATTTAGAGCAACAGGAAGATAAGTGAAAAATAATATTTCACTATTCTCAGATTTCCCCGCCCCTCTCAGCAGTTTGATGCATCTGCCCCTATTTGCAAACAGTGGAAGGGAATTAACCCCAGCTCAGCTGTATAGATCAGAAGCTTATTTTGTGGTCATTTCTGCCAGCCAAGAACTCTTTTTCTCAGCTAGGCTTGCCCATAGTGATCAATACAGTGAAAAAGATGGGAGCTGTGGGTGGGCAGTGTTTGGTGGCAAATAGGGATACATTCTGACAGGGCATGTTCTGTTCCAACCAGATGGAAATGTTTTGTTTTATTTTTACTTTAGAGAATAAACTATGTCTATTTTTATTAAACTGAGCTTTTATTAGCAGTGCTTTGCATTTGAACTAATGCCCGGGTTTTTTATTTTCCCATCTTTCTAGGGGATCATATGATATTTTTGTAGCACGAGAAAGCCAAAGTCGCTGTGTTGGTCGCTACGATAATCACGGCAGTTTTGGGGAACTCGCCTTGATGTATAACACTCCTAGAGCTGCAACTATTGTTGCCACCACAGAAGGAGCCCTTTGGGGACTGGTAAGTTTTATTTGAGGGAAATCTTCTAATATGTTTTGAATTACACAAACACAGTTTCTTTCATCCTTGTTTATGCCAGTATATAGAATCATGCTGATTTCTCTCAGCTTCCTGTCTGTTATTACTAGCAAAGTTTCATTTGTTTTTAGCCAAAGGTCACTGTAGTAGGAATATGCAAAAAGCAGAAGGAAGAAAGGTGAAATTAAGATAGTAAAATAGAAAAAAAGTTGTAGACATGCAGATAAA
The DNA here is from genome assembly GCF_001527695.2 of Protobothrops mucrosquamatus. NCBI lineage: Eukaryota > Metazoa > Chordata > Lepidosauria > Squamata > Viperidae > Protobothrops > Protobothrops mucrosquamatus. The sequence continues at coordinate 471,378 of NW_015387603.1, forward strand.
TCTTGATTTTCAAAAAATGGCGATATTTAAGCATATGCTGCTTTCTAATATGGAAGTGAGAGCAGAAACACGAAGATTGAATGCAATAAAACTGAGATACTTAAGTGTATGCTGTCAAAAGTAAAGCGATTAGATCAAGAATGAATTAATATGTATTGAATTCAAAAGTGAGTGACCAGTATGGAAGAGTCAGCTTGAAACATTTTGGTTACAGTATATGGAAAGAATGAATTAGGATTAAGTTGAAAAATAAATATATGAGAAGAGAAAATGGATCAAGGGGGAGAAAGATTAGATTAGATAATCTTTATTGTCATTTTTTCCTGTGGGCATAATGGCACACATTAAAAATGAAATTTAGTTGCTTCCTCTCATAGTGTGCATATACATAACACACATTGTTGTACAACATATGTACAACATATGTATAGACCTATATCTTTACATATAAGTAACATATAAATATTAATCACTGTCCATTTTGAATACATAACGCAGCGGTTCTCAACCTATGGGTCGCGACCCCATTTGGGGTCGATCGACCATTTCACGGGGGTCGCCAAGCAAGGCTGTCCGCCATTTTTTTCCCTTTTCCAGCGGGTGCCTTACCTCCCTTGAGCTGCGCCAGCTGGTGGTCGGCCTGCTCCGTCTCTGCCGCTTGCCAGCTATGCCTCGGCCTGCGCAGGGGGCGGAACCATGCATGCGCGGTGCTCCCGGGCAGGAAAAGTCCTCGACTTACGACCGGTTGGGTAGTCCTCAACTTACGACCGGTTTAGTCCTCGACTTATGACTGGTTGGGGGTCGCGGCATTAAAAAGGTTGAGAACCACTGACATAACGGAAGGAGGAAGCTGTAGAGTTCACAAGGTCAGGGCTTTTTTTATCATAGAATGCCCAGAACGGAGTTGTATGACGTGTGTGAGTTCCGGCACCTTTTTTTTTTTTTTTTTACAAAAAAAGCACTGCACAAGGTTAATACTGTATTGGAACAAAGCTGTGACTGAATCTGGATGTTCTGCTTCGGATACCACAAAGCCTCCTCCCAGAAGATAACAAGGAAAACAGGTCTTGAAGAGGATGTATAGCGTCCCAGACAATCTTGCGGACCCTGCTCAAGCAATGCTTATGTGCTATGTCCTGGATGGAAGGGAGGGAACTGCCAATGATCTTTTCAGCCATCCTTACCACTCTCTGCACTGCCTTCCTGTCTGAAGCAGTGATGCTTCTAAACCAGACTGTGATGCTATATGAAGACTAAATCATGGTTGGATGGAACTGAAGAAAACCTCAAAAAATAAAATGTGAGAAATGTAAAGACCCAAAAGGAGCGCTTGCAAGCAAGGATAGTTTGCAAGGATAGCTATGGAGAGGTGTAGGGAATGGTGTTAATGTAAATAACTTTAGTTGTATTTTATTTTATTTTTCTTTATTCACACTTTTAACTTTTTAGTTCAGTGTTTCTTACTCCATTTCTGCAATTTGCATAACATTGCTCACCTCAGAAGAGAACAGCATGATGGGTATGTATGGATGTTATGAGCACACAAAGGACAATGCGATTTGCATGGCTTCCTATTTGATAAGTACTTCTAATTACATGGGAAGCATAGCATCTTACAAACATTACAAAGGCTGGCTTATTTACAGTTTCTGTTGAACCAGGAAATATAAAGTATTTTTCCTGATCAAAATGGCAAGCATACAAAGAGAACGTTGAAAGTGAGAGGGTGGCTTTCAAAGTTATGTTTGAAATCGTTATCATTTCAATGGAGAATCACTTTTCAGAGGATATTCTATTTAAAGATAAGCAGTCAATAAAATAAAAATATTCCAGAGTAGTGGGGACTTCGTCCAAGTCTGCATCAGAATCACGTTATGAACAGATTTTCTTACATAACTATAAACTTGTATAAAAGGAATCTTCTTTTTGGGTCATAGGAAAATGTTTATAGCATTTATCTGGTTGCAGTGCATACATGAACGCAACCACATGTTTGTTGGATCCGTGCCCCTCCTGGCTGGTACTGGCAGCCCGGGAGGGTACACGAGCCTGGCTCCAGGGAATTGTTAACACTTCTTTGCAGGAGGGCGCCTTTCCTGC
>NW_015387603.1:474913-476990 GCF_001527695.2 Protobothrops mucrosquamatus
TAATAATAATAATAATAATAATAATAATAATAATAATGATATGTACTTTAGTACAAAAATAATATTGCTATGGTATTTGAAATGTTACAAGTAACACTGTCAGTTGTACGCATATAAAACTGATCTTGAAGCTTGTGCAAGATCTGAAAAATCTCAAAACAACTTGATCATTTGCTGCCATCTAATGGAATATTCTCAAAAAACAAACATTGGAGTGAGTTACTATGCAGAATCAGCACTGTGTCAGTTCAGATTATTCCTCCTCAAGTTGTCAGAAGTTTTTGATGCAAACAGCATTAAATTATGTGGCTCTGCATTTTTTAAAATTGATTTCTTGAAGTGTCCTTCAACTGAGTAATTGCAGAATGGGGAATGCATAATCCCCAGAAATCACTAGATTCATCATCTCTGTTTATGGAATTTGTCTGGTTTGAAATCCAGCAGTCTCTGGCAGGCTACAAACTTCCATTCTCCAAGTTAATCAATACTAGCTGTAGTAGTCATTGTCATGTTTAATAATGCACTTAAATGAGCAAGATTTCCTTGTTGGTTTAGGGCAGGGTTGTCAAACTTGCTGCGTCACGTGACATGTCACGATGTATCGCAACTTTTTTCCCCTTGCTGGAGCTGGGGTGGGCATGGCTTCCACGTGACACATTCGGCCTGCGGGCCGGCAGTTTGACACTCTGGTTATAGGGCAACTGCTCATTGGGGGTTCCAAGGGCTCAAGTGAAGCAAATGACACATGTTGATGTGATTATGAAAATGCCTTGACTTAGTTATTTTAATCAAATATGCTAGTGCAAGTACATAATTGTGGCATTTGCATAATTACCTCATTGCTTGCTTGTAATTTTTTAGATAATATGTGAGGCACTTAAATCAAAGTTTTCTTTGGTTAAATGATCAAATCCTATTCCTCAATCTTTGGCAGAAAAAACAGTTAAAAGATAGGTTCCTGAGAAACAGCCTGTACTGATACATACAGAGATCATTAAGTCATATTATTTTCCTGATATGTAAGTGATTTTTAAAAATATTTTTTATTCCACCTTTATTATTTTTTATAAATAAGTCATGATGGCAAACATACCGTATTTATCGGCGTATAACACGCACTTCCCCCCCCTGAAAATAGGGGGCAAATGATGTGTGCGTGTTATACGCCGATATAAGAAGTACCGTATACACCAGACATGTCCAAAGTCCGGCCCGCGGGCCATTTGCGGCCCGTGGCCCGGTTTAATCCGGCCCTCGAACAGCCCTCCCTGCTCTATATAAATGCGGCCCTCCCACGGCCCTCCGGCAAGTCCCATGAGAGAGAGAGAGAGAGAGACAGAAGTCTCTCTCTCTCTCTCTCTCTCTCTCTCTCATGGGACTTGCCCCCTCGCAGGGCTCCTCATTGGCCCTGCGCCCTGTTACCCAGCTGCAAGCCACCATCCGCCCTGTGGTTATAAGTGTCCCGGCAGTTGGGACCCACCCCTCCCGGAAGTCAATCAATCCTTGGCAGTTCTCCGTCCGGCCGCGGCTTTCCCCGGCCGGCTCCAGCAGTTCCGTCTGATTGCCGGCACGTGGCTGTTTCTCCCTGGCAGCCTCGGCCCCCCCAGCCCTGTAGGTGAGCGCCCGGCAGGGCGCAGCGTCGCCAGGCCTCCCCCCCCTTGCGCGAGGCTTCTGGCGTTCCCCCTCACGCCTGGCTACAGCGGCTCAGGGTTTCCCGTCCCGGGCACGCCAGGCAGCGCTGCAGGGAACGGAAGGGAGGGGGGGAGGGCCATACCTGGAGCTCCGCAGGCCGGGGCGACGCCGGGAACGAGCTGGGCGGCGGCGGCGGCAGGAACAAGCTGCTCGGCAACGGCAACGGGCCGGGTGGCAGCGGCGGCGGCAGTCGGCTAGCGGTCCCCCAACCCTCACCCGTGAGTGGCAAGCCCTGTGGGGCTTGACAAAGAAAAGAGAAAGAGAGGAGAGAGGGAAAGAGAAAAAGTGGAAAGAGAAAGAGGAAAGAGAAAGAGGGGAAAGAGAGAGAGAAAGTTAGAGGAAAGAGAGGAAGAGAAGAGAAAGAGGAAAAAAAGAAAAAGAAAAA
>NW_015387603.1:479247-482829 GCF_001527695.2 Protobothrops mucrosquamatus
AGATAGTAGCGATTTCTGAGTAAACTTTTGTAAAAACAGAATATCCAAGTTTCTTTGTTAAAACAGTTGCTTTTACTGTCCTTTTACATTATTTACCTTATAAGTGGTAATAATATTAATAAAAAAAAGTTCTGAGCTACCCTTATTTTGCTTCAAAGTTCTTTATTTGAAATTTAAGTTTTTTTCCTGAAATTTCCCTTTTAAAATGAAGGTGCGTGTTATACGCCTGTGCGTGTTATACGCCGATAAATACGGGTACTTAATACTCCTTCCACTCTACATATACGTATCTCAAAGAGAAGGCAAGAAGAAAAAGATTCTTAGTTGCCTATCTTTTGAACTTGTTATTTTTGCCAAAGGAAATGTTAGAAGATATTGACCGAAAGGTACTGAACCTTCTGCACCTTTTTCTAATTTTGAATCTTTCAACATCCTGTAAATAGTAAGCATGCATTTAAATTTACAGAAAGATGTTGTATTTAAACTTTGTTCCATGTAGAGGTTATCTCAGCTACTGTTCACTCAGAGTGTCGTTGAAATATAGAATTAAATCAGGGTGTATTAATGTAGCCTTTTAAAAAATCAGTAATATTACTACTTACTCATCCAAAAAAGGCCAGTATTATATATAAGTGTGTTTTCTGTTTGTGTTGATAATGTTCTAACTTGATTAGCTGAGAAATAACCAAAGAAAATATTTTTTTTTCATTCTGTTTTTTGAAGGATCGTGTAACATTCAGAAGAATTATATTGAAAAATAATGCAAAGAAAAGGAGAACGTATGAATTATTTGTTGAGTCAGTGCCTCTTCTTAAGTCACTGGAGGTAAAGTACTTTGTGGGAAATGAACCGGAAAGCATGTCTAATTAGATTTTCCTCAGCATTGTAAACGTTTAAGAGGAGGTTAGGGGTTAAGGAAAGCATCTATGACAGCAATTACTTTATATTATTGATAGGTTTTTCAGTAAGCTCTTCAGACAGATTTGGCTGGTTCTCTATGTATATCATTCTCTGAGTCTGCCAAGGAATTTATGACTGAGTCTTGCTATATGACAGTTGGCCTTTATAATCTAAAGTGGGAACCTACACAGTGGTGGCCTATATGGAACATATAGCAATACCAAGTTATCAGATAGTCAGGAAAATTATCATAAGTCTACCTGCTGGGCTGTGATCATCCTTCTGCTAATTAATTTAGTAACGAAAGCAAAGAAATGCATTAGTTTCTAGACCTAATGGTGGTGGAACTGCCACTGCTGTTCCTCTTCAGTAGATATCCAAACAAACACACACACACACACACACACACACATACCTGGAAAGGACCAGAGTGATAATGTGTCCATTTTCTTGGGTTGAGATGTATGCAATAAGTGAGAGAGAGACAGGGATAGGCATGGATGGAAAAAAAGCAGGTATATGACATCCACAGAATGTAGATGTTCAGGGTAAAATTATGCATGCTTTATTGGACTACTTGATATCGTATATAAAAGTATGAAACGTGTATTGATGGAAACACTGTTACCTCCATTGCTTTGTGGAAATGGATTATGCTAAAGAAAGGAACAGGGCATATTAAATTCTTTTTTTTTTTTGTTGCAGCCATCTGAGCGAATGAAGATTGTTGATGTAATAGGAGAAAAGACATATAAAGATGGAGAACGCATCATTGCTCAGGTATATGAGTGCAATTTTCTTACTTTGGTAAATATTGTGTTTCCCCGTAAATAAGACCTGTCCTGAAAATAAGCCCTAGCTTGATTTTTACACATGCACCTAATATAAGCCCTACACGCAAAATAAGCCCTAGTTAGGACCCTGCCCACTCTGTTCCCCTGTCTGGTTGCTCATGGCTGCAACGGTGCAGGAAAGCACGCCACGCTCTGGTGCTGCCACCACAAGGTGAGGCAAGGCAGGTGAATGGGAGGTGGGGCTGCCCCACAAGCCCTGCACCCACGCACCTTAGGGCCCCCGTAGCCAGGCCACTCACCTTGTGGTGGGACAGAGTGGGTGGCTGGCCGTGCGGGCTCCTGCCTCGCCTCTCCTCATGGCGGTGGCGTCGGCTCCCCTCTGCACTGCTTTGAAATTCCCTCCCAGCTGCCCCAAGCAGACCCATCACCAGGAGTGGCCTGGAGAAGAAAGGTCTCCTTGAACAACCCCCAGCTCCCCAACATGGCACCCTGGTTCCTGCAACCTGCGCCTCCCGCATCCCTGGGCCAGGCGGGTGCTCATTTTCCTGCTAAGTCCCTGAGGGTCTCCTCTGCGCCCCTTCCCTATGGCGTTAGCAGCAGCAGCAACAACATCCCCTTTCCTCTATCCCCCCCTTCACAGACTGCCCCCCCAAGCACCGCCTGTTCCTGGTCTAGGCACCAAGGAGGGTCCTACCCAGGAGGTGAGCCAATGAGCCCCGGCCTCCTCGCAACCGCCACAGCATGTTGGCTGGCTGGGCAGTGGGCGAAGGTGGAATTTGGGAGGCAGTGATGGAGTGTGGCCCAGCAACAGCAACAGCAGAATCCCCCCGGGACAGCCCTGCTGGCACCAGCTATTTAACCCTAAGCGCCCAGACCGGAGACTTAGGCTGGTAAGGAAGCGGATGCTCTAAGCGGGGATGGTGGCCTCAATGGGGCAGGCCAGGCAATGAGCGGAGCACTTTGCCGCCACCGCTGCTTTCCCCTTAGAGCCACAAGTGCAAGACAGTTCCGAGGCAGCAACCATCTCCTGTAAGCCCGCCGAGGTTCCGATCTGGGTGCTTAAGGTTAAATAGCACGCAGTTGGCCCAACAGAGGGGATTCTGCTGTTGCTTGTGGCAATGGCACCAGCGCACCGCACAGCCTGCCCCCTTGCAGCCACGAGCAACCAGATGGTGGGAGGGAGTGGGCGGGTGGTCGCAAAATAAAACATTCCCCGAAAATAAGTCCTAATGGGTCTTTTGGTCCAAAAAAATAATAATAATAAGACCGGGTCTTATTTTTGGGGAAACATGGTATATTGGATTTGGGGAATAGTTAAGAATTCAGTCATATACAGAATTAGAAAAGGACTTCTAAAAATGGATTGCAATGAATAGCATGCATGTGTTTTGTAAAACGTAAAATGTAAAATAATGTAAAAAAAAATCTTAATTATTGATTTACATTTTGTACCGTTGTACAGATTTGCTAATTTACATTCTGTATTATTATTTGGATTCTAAAATACAGAATAATTACTTTTCAAAATCAAAAGGATTGCTCAAACAGTATTTGGAAAGAATGTCTTAATTTTCTGAAGCAGCAGTAACCTTTATATTAGGATCTCCTTTCTCATTGAAATATTCCAATATCGCCCCATTTTTCATTTATATTTTCACATCTTAGATTAGGTGGTATAGATTCTTTTCTCTGTGCCGCTGTGTGCTTTTCTGAGCCTCAATCTCAGAAATTACATTACTTTGTTTGAAACTGATTTTGATCAACACTTCAGAATATCCAAAGACATCTGTAATCTTGTTATCACAGGGTGATAAGGCGGAGAGTTTTTTCATTGTAGAATCTGGTGAAGTAAAGATCATGATTAAAAGCAAGGTGAGTTCAGTTATTT
>NW_015387603.1:483121-491568 GCF_001527695.2 Protobothrops mucrosquamatus
CTGTGCCGCTGTGTGCTTTTCTGAGCCTCAATCTCAGAAATTACATTACTTTGTTTGAAACTGATTTTGATCAACACTTCAGAATATCCAAAGACATCTGTAATCTTGTTATCACAGGGTGATAAGGCGGAGAGTTTTTTCATTGTAGAATCTGGTGAAGTAAAGATCATGATTAAAAGCAAGGTGAGTTCAGTTATTTCTGGTATGATGGTTAAAATTTAGAGTAATTTAATATTTTTAAATATGTCCCATTGAGTTGACAAAGTTCAGGAATCTTTCCTGAAAACAGTCCTTACTGTGTCATATTCCACTTGTCTTGGGAGAAAGATGGAGGATGCCCAATGAAGAAACTATATATCAATCACCAATTATGGAAGCCTAAGATAGGATTTGAGAACAGAGTTGCAGTGGGATGGGAAAATAATCCTATTAAGTGGAAAAATCAAGCTTATTATGTAAAGCCCCTTTGTTTTAAATGCACTGTTAACATAGCCTGGAGAAGAGTGTTTGTTAATTTAGTAATGAGTTTCATCCTGCATATGTTGTTCTTTAATTTATTGTAAATCCATTTATACTTTATACAATCTGGTTTCCTTGAGCTATTTTGGTACTGTAATTCCTAGACTTTCCTAGCTAGTTATAGTGAGTGACTACATTTATTGTGAATTTTTGGGTAGCATTCCTAACACATCTAATGAGTACTAAGTTTAGAAAGGTCACTTACATTTTCACTAATAGAATTGCCTTTCCAGATGAATTTTTACTGGTAAATGTTTGGTTTAAGAAGTCCTTATTATATGTATGCAGTATTAGGGCTAATTTCTTGGCTTGACAAAAGAAACATTCTATGAACAGGTTACATGTCAAGAAATCAGGACTAGATCATATTAATTTGCTAATATAGACACACATTTCTGGATCACCTTATTTGCGGAGAGTGTTTCGCAATAAAGGGACCCCAAAGAATTTAATTCATTCAAGCTTTAATGCACGGGTCTTCAAACTTGGCCCTTTTATGACTTGTGGACCTCAACTCCCAGAATTCCTCAGCCAGCGTGCCTGGCTGAAGAATTCTGGGAGTTGACATCCACAAGTTATAAAAGGGCCACGTTTGAAGACCCCTGGTTTAATGTGACATCTGACAGATATGGAACTGAGAACAGGACAATCTCAAGATTTTGCGGAAGGGGAAATATTTTTGACAAAGTGTGTCAGCAAATAATCACGTCTGTGTTTTGAATTTCTGTTGTAGACTGTAACGGTAAAAGATGCAAACCAAGAGGTAGAGATTGCTCGATGTCAAAAAGGACAGTATTTTGGAGAGCTTGCACTTGTTACTAACAAACCAAGAGCAGCCTCTGCCTATGCTGTTGGGGAAGTCAAATGTTTAGGTAAGAACTCTGCTTTCCTTTGTGATAATTACTATTAGAATTGGATTCGGTTGGTTCTGTCATCCATACTGTTCTGTTTGGATCCACCATTTGTTTAAAATGGCTTCTTCACTTGTGATACAAATCAGTCGCAGTTCCAGGAATCCTTTGAATATATACTGTATATGGTGCTTGATTGGTAGAAAATTGGCATGAAGTTTCAAGAGATCTTTTTTCCCACTGTTAGCACCTCATGTTTCAGAGCATATTAGCATTTTATGGATCTCTTGATTAATAAGATACTGTATGGAGTTTCCATTTTTACTCAAGTTTCTAGGAATGTTAAAAGGAAGTGAGACGTTGCAACTACTCCCTTACTGAGCTAAATTTAAAGTAATTAAATAGCCCCAAACTACAGATTTTATAAGTTTGGACTTTGCAGATCTTGTAATAACTATCTACTTCAAAGATAGAGAAGGGGGGCATTTAATATAATATTTCCAAGATTCTTTTGTCAATCCTTGGGAATTCTTACTTATGGGACTGTTTTGTGATTGCTCTAATTTAAAGGTAATAACTGAATTACTGAGTCTGTAATCATGGCAAAATCAGGTGTTTAAAAATTCTCTTTGGTCACATATGCAAACAAAAAAGGCAGTTTTTATTCTTGTCCCATCACTTGTAATTCCATTTAATTAAATATCCCCTAAATTTGCATGATTCCCATCCTCTGAGCTTCCAAAAATCCTTAAAAATCTGGCTGTTCTCCTAGGCCTTGGGTTGCTGAGCCCCTACAGGTAGGGTTTTTTTCTGCTTTGTTTGGTCTTGCTCTGTTTTGAATATCTACAGTTGGTTTTCAGCTTTTTTTCCTTGCTTTTCAATTGTCAGTTGCTCAGAGTCGATTGGAGTTAGGGATATTTAAATAAAATCATTTATTCTCCAAGGATTTTTTTCCCCTGTTTTCCTGGGTAATTTATTTCATTGCTTTTTTTTTTAAGAAGAGCTGGGTTGGTTGGCAGCCTCCTTGGAACTAATGTCAAAATTTCTGTTCGCATTTCTCTGTATTTCTGTGCAGTTATGGATGTGCAAGCATTTGAGCGGTTACTCGGGCCCTGCATGGACATTATGAAGAGGAATATAACTCATTATGAAGAGCAGCTGGTGGCATTGTTTGGTTCAAGCATGGACCTGATCAATCCAGGCAATTAGGAGGAGAGTGCATCAATGCCTTCTCAGTTCAAGACGTAGAAAAGTCTCCTATTAGTAACAGCGCAGCACCACACAAATGAAAAAAGGACACTACGGGACAGTGGCTGTTGGTGTCTTCTTGGGCATTTTTTTTAGAAACCTACGCAGGTCTCAGCATAGCTGGAGGGTTCAGGGCTCACTCCAGGCCTCCGCTTTGCTGCTGAAATTTTGTTATTAGACCTAGCCCTACTGCTGAGTCTCTTAATCCTCTTTTCACATTGCTTGGTTCAGAATGGCATATGTTTCTCCCAACAATTCAAGTGCCTGATACTAAAGAAATGGAGCGGTCTATTTGTTGTTCTTGTTAAAAAAAAAAAAAAAAAAAAAAAGGAAGAACAAACTTTGAAATCAGAGATCTGGATGTTGGTGGCTGTTCCTACACTTGGAAACAGCTAACTGTCTTAACATTACCTTCTTGTTGACAGCTTTTTTTTCCCCTCACACGATCAGAATCTGATTTTAATAATGATACATTTGGATTTGAATGTCAAAAAGGAGGGGACATTTGTAGAAACAGTAGGTTAACCAGTTCTGGGTTTTTCCTTGTTCTTTTCTGGAAATGGGAGTGTGGTTCTTTAAAGCTGAAGGGTTCCAAAGGAACCTAGTTGATAAATAACGGGCAGTGAAGTAAAATGCTGAATTAAGCAGAGTTTTAAGGCTCCAGTGAATTTGAATCACAAGCCATGAGATTCAGGGGCCGCAAAGGTTGCGCAGAAGATTTGCTGCTGATTACTAAATTGGACTGATTTGTGGCCTGCTGAGAAACAGCAGAAATTTCTTTTAAATTTCTGTTTATGGAGATTCTTGGTACTTCTAGATTTTACATGGCATTGCCACTGGCAAAATCTGTTTTAATGCTTTTTTAAAAAAGAAAAAAAAGGGTTGGTTTTTTTTTGTAACTTAAAGAATATTTATATACTAATGGGGTCCATTATACTGTAATATTTTACAATATTGTGTAACAATTGGGTATAGACTTTCCAACTGCAATACCTGTTTGCTAAGTCCTTTTTGAAAATTAACAGCATTTTACTTCAAAAATGATTTTTTAAAAAGCTACAATAGAAAATAACCTCATTTCTGGGCAATTAACATTGTATTGGAGGCACTTTTTTGAATGCAGATTCATTTAGCTGCATATCTCTAAAATCTTGCTTGAATCAGCATGTACCTGTCAGTTTATATATAATTACTGAAGAGAAGTAACATCTTAAGTTTTACCCAAGTATTAACTGTGTAAGAAATTATCATAAAAATAATCTAAATGTAGCATCAGAAATTATTAGGGAAGAAGGTATTGATCCTGTATGAAATTACAATTCCATTCTCAGTGTTTCTCAACTTATATGTGTTTTAGGAATAAATTTTCATTAATTGTGGGTTTTCAGCTTAGAGAACAAATCAAAATTTAGTCATTGTGCGATCAAAATTTGATATATAATTCAGCCATTCTGAATTCCCATTGGCAATGCTATAAATCCAATTCATAGGTTGCCTTTTAGTCTGGAGCTTGTTTACCCCCTTTTTACAATTTCTAGTCTGTGTTATTAATTTAAGACTTAAATGTTTTATATGTTGTTGAATCAGGAAATAGCACTTGAAAGTATTTTTTTTTCTTTTTATAATCATTGCCATTGAAAAAGGTACTGAAGCCCTGGCCATCATATTTTATGCTTCTGGTTTTGTTTTGTTTTTCCAATATATCAATTTAAACCTAGCTACAATTTGAACATCTGAGGAAAAAATGCTTTATTTATGTAAAGATTTTACACCAAAGATTTTAAATGCATGCTTCTCAATTTGGGCAAACTATTACTTGGTTCTGAATCTCATAAAAGGGATTGGTGAGAAAAGGTAAGTAGTACAGCCTTTATTCTTATATAAGTAGCAAGTCATTTTTTAAAAATTTTCTCTTCAGGCTTGGCCAAGTTACAGCTGAACCGAACAAGTGTGTTCTAGAACCACCATTTTGGCTACAAAGGCATTCCTTTCCATTTCTTGCTCGAGTTCTTTTGTGTCTTTCGCCATGTGATGTAATTTAATAGGTTATACAATTGGGGTATCTCTCCCACCTAGTTAATCTTCAGCAACCACTTGCTGGGGTTGGAGTATTTTGAAGAAGATTCTACATTGGTAAGAAATGACCCAGGAAAAGTGAACTGAGGATATAATTCAAAGCCATTTTCAAAACGAAATCAGTAGGATGAATTAATACTAATTATACATGTTCTGCTTTAAACAAAAACCCTGTATTATTTTGAAAGCAAACAATTTGAAGGGTTGATTTGCAGAATCCCAAACTGGGTTTATCTTTTCAATTGGTGCAAAATCTTTTTATCTATGTGTGTTTGTGGCTGAACAACTGGTTATACGAATCACTTCCTTATGATAGTAGATCACTGACATTACTGTGAGTGTGAGAATTCTACCTTTAGGTCCAGTTAGAATAGATACTTTTGTCATTGGCTGATTTTAATACAAGTTCAACTCTTGGTCACATAGATTGATTATCGCATTAAAGAAATTATTTTTTAAAAGAGCCATTGGCATCTGTCAGAGTAGAAATTATTTATAATGTCTAACTTAAAATGACTTGTGCAGTATTTGGAATGAAAGCTAGAGCAATCATGTAAACATCTGTTCCTTCCTTTGTGGATTTCCCTTTCATTTTGCAAATCCAGCTGGATTTCAGCAAGATCGGTTATGAATAATTCATCTCCATCCTTGTATCCCTCTTTTAACTTGGCTTCATTAACTTCTCATGTTGCACATCATTTGAAAATGATGTGTAACCTTCTTTCCTAAGGGCAAATCTACTCTTCATTCATGGTGATGTCTAGCTTTAATAAGAGAACTCAGCAGCAAAGTGGCTAACCAGAGTGGTGTCTTCTGAGATTGTCTTTTTTAACTTAACTTATCTTTTTTGAGGTTTCTAGGAGGAGCTTATACTGTCCCTATTCTTGAGATACGTCTGTTGATGTCACAGCACAAATTTTCACAATGTATTAAAATGAAATCTAAAACAAATCGACAAGAAAGCGCAGCTTTGAGGGGGGGGGGAACCTGACGTCCATTTTGTCATCTTTTTTTTTCTTGAAATGTCTTTGTAAAATTAGTTTGACAAAAAATACAAGTTTTCTGGTCTTTTCCACTCCAGTTATTTTTTTGGTTGTGAATACTGTGTGTGTGTATGTGTGTAAGGCGAATGTTTCTGTTTATTCTAAGCACATGTTTCCTTTGAGGAGGCCTTTTATGTGGGTTCTCCTTAAGCAGGCTGTAGGGCTGTGCTGGACTTCGATCTTCCAGGGAAAAAAACCCACAGTCCCTAATCTGGCAGGAGCGTGACACATCTTTTCTGAACCGAGCTAAAGCTTAAAACCACGTGGATTGCTGTGGATACTTTCCAGCCTGGTCCAAAAGGTAATTTTAATTTTGCATAAAGATGCTACCTCAAGGCTCTTAAGAGCTTTAAATGTGTCTTGCCTGTGAGAAGGACACACATTGATTCTGATAAGCTGTTCTGTTGCATTAGGCAGGAGGCATATTTTTTGTCTTTTCGGGATGTGTGTGTGTGTATTTTAAATCATTTTTACCTCTGCCACATGGTTGTTTTCAAAGTGTGAGCAGTTTTGCAGAGAGATCTGTTCTTGCACTGTAGTGTTGCCCAAGATGGGAAGAAAGTATCTTCCACCTAAGACACTGGTCTCATTCTGATCTGAAGTTTGATTTTACTTTCAACTAATAAAAGCTGACATGCCATATCCGTCCTTTCTGACTGCAGTTTTGCATGTGTGGGTGTGCTTTCTTTAATCCAACCAATGCAGTCCTTTTGCCATTTTTTCAAAAGAGCAGTTATTCAGGTTTTGTTAAAAGCAGCAAATACTGAAAAGATAATGCATAGTGCAAGAACTAGGAATAATTCTTTTTCTTAAGAACAGTGTTGTTCTGAGATGGAAAAAAAATGCTGATTTAAATGCTTTTATCATAAGACACTTTTATCAACTAAGAAGCTTGCCATCTACAGGAACTCTCTGCTTTAACCTTCGTAGAGATGGCCACTTTTCCTGGAACAACCTATCCAGGGCTTTTTTTCTCATAGGGTAGGCAAGGCGGGTTGTATGACGTGTGTGAGTTACGGCACCTTTCTTTTTCTTTTTTTTTTAATAGAAAAAAAGCACTGAAGCTATCCCTAAATAGACATACTGCATTTTCAAAAACATCACGCGCAAGCAAGACTCTTCAAGAAGGCATTAGGAGCTGCTTGAAGATCTTGCTGCCTGCATCATGTCACATCAGTACCTTCTTCTTGTTAACATTATTCTTTCATGTTACTCAAGTGACGTGTAAAGTGAAATAATAAGCATGACCAAGTCAAGCAGCAGTGGTTCTGCCGGTACCTGGTCAGCTTGGGCTCTTCACTTTTGCATTGCCGTGATATCACAGGAAGCAGGAAATAAAATTTCAGTGAACTGGGAGAAAAAGATAAAAAGGTGAGATTTGTTAATCTAACTTAATCCAAAATAGCTTAATTTGGTGCGTTAGTTAAGCCACAAGGTTAGAAACTGGGACACTGTGAGTTCTAGTCTCAATTTAGGAATGGGGCCAGCTGGGTAACCTTCAGCTATTGAGTCCTTTTCAGCCTTAGGAAGAAGGCAGTGGCAAACTACTGAAAAGTTTGCAAAGAAAAATTTGGGGGAGCTAATCCAGAGGTCAACAGGAGTAAAGACTGACTTGAGGGTACCAAACATCCCATCATCTCCAAGAGAAGTGAAGTAGATGCAATCAACAGTGGGCGCACCACTGAGGATCACTGATTTTCAAACTTTAGTCTTCAACCACATGACATTCTTTTTCACCATGCTAGTGAAGTAGGTCTTTAACGTGCATATTTGTACAAAATGTTGCCACGAAGTCCTCGGTTATATTGCAGGCTCAGCATGCCCTCCAGGGAGGAATTTTTAAAACTATTATTAATCCTATATAAAATTGGAAAGATACAATGGAAATAATTAAATCCAGTTCCCTGGAGATGTAGCCCTTTGCTCCCTGCTAATCTAAAATTTCCTTTTGTCAGAGCAGGCTGAGGGCTTTTGTTGTTGCCGATTCATAAAGTCTGCCAAGCAGCCTTGTTCCATCTCTGTCATCCTTGGGATCTTTTTGATATCGGGGCCCCCTAAAATAAGTTGATTTCAGAGGAAATAGGTTGGAGTGCCTGTCAGCTGATTTATTTTCCTATTTGGAGCTCTGCCTCTGATATTGGAGAAAATTGAGGAATTTGTGGTTCTGGGTGACTGTGCCAGGAACCATACAACTTCACAATGCAGAAAACTGAAAAACTATTTGGAAGCAGTCTTTGCTCAGGCCTCAGTTCCAACAACAGAGGAAAGACAATGAGAGTGAAGAGGAGGTAAATAAACATAGCTACACGGAGTAACACCAATGCTACACACAGAGAAGTGCAAGTTCCATTAGAAAGTTGGATCAATTCTTGATCGGTCTTTATGGAATGGTGGCGCAAAGCTTTGTTCTCTCTAGGTCCTCACCTCCTCTGCTGCCTACTAAGTACCTTGAGTTGTAGCTCCCATTGGACCAGCCAGAGAAATCAACATGGGGCTGGTGGTAGGGCAGACCTTGCCTGTCTCCAGCCATCTGGCGCTTCCTGAGCCTCAGGCCACCTTCTTCTGCTTGGTTGAGTGACAGACTGAGTTGTAGAATTCCAAGAGGAGCCTTGCAGAGGTCCTGGGCCTCTCCAGGGTTATGAAGTGTCCACATTTCTCCAGCCGATGCACTTGGGAATTAGGAATGGCATCCGCCAAAATTTCTGCACCC
>NW_015387603.1:491623-493648 GCF_001527695.2 Protobothrops mucrosquamatus
CTTGCCTGTCTCCAGCCATCTGGCGCTTCCTGAGCCTCAGGCCACCTTCTTCTGCTTGGTTGAGTGACAGACTGAGTTGTAGAATTCCAAGAGGAGCCTTGCAGAGGTCCTGGGCCTCTCCAGGGTTATGAAGTGTCCACATTTCTCCAGCCGATGCACTTGGGAATTAGGAATGGCATCCGCCAAAATTTCTGCACCCGAAGAATCAAAAACCTACACAAAAGGAAACAAGGAATTTCTTCCCGTCACAACTGAAATATTTATGTTGAAAAAAAACAACCATCCTGACTTGGGCGTGCCACCTTACATTTACTCTTGGAACAACATTCAGTATACAAGCCTTTCATAGTAACTGATGTTTTACATAGCATCTCTGCCATTCTCAGATATTCAGGTTGTAATGGCGTGGATTGTATAGCCAGGTTACATGTTGAGTTCTATTAAGATATAAAGAAGGGTCCTTGGTGCTTTCTGAGCTTGGTTGTTTTCTTGCAGACTATTTCATTATCTAAACATCAGTGCTAGCACTATCACTGTTTTTATTTACTGTTAATAGTTCAACCTCTTGACCACTAAGATCCATCAGGATATTCTCTTTCATTATTTCTATGATTTCATTTCCTTTGTTTGGATTTGCTTTATTGATTTTATTGGATTTACTTTTATGATAATGAAATTGATTGATCCATCCATCCATCCAGTCAGTCAGTCAGTCAGTTTCTACGCCGCCCAACTCAACCAAGTGACTTTGGGTGGCTTATAAGAAGTTTATGAAAACTTATTAAAAAGTGTAAGTGAGGATATAGCAAAGTGGAAGGAAAAATGTCTGTGTCACATTTCTCCCAATTCTGAATTTAAAATAAAGTAGCACTGCCTTTCATCCTGCCTGCAGGTGCTGCTTAACACTTCAGAATAAACCTTTGCTCTGCCCTCTTTCAGAGGGCCTTGCTCAACGCGCTGGGCAAAGTCCCCAGGCTGGTAAACATGGTTCAACCTTCCTCCTCTAGAAATGTAGGCAAAAAATTCAAGCTGTTCCTTGAACTGCAGAATGTCGCCTTCAGAATAAGAACTGACACTTATTTTCAAGTGAAGCGTTTCCATCAGGAACAACGAAACTCAGCAAATAAAAAACCACAGCAGTACAATTACCATTGCAGGGATGGTTCTCCTGTCTGATTCTAAAATTACACACAGTGTGCCCAAAACCCCAGATACACATGAATCCCTTACCTTGTCTTCCTTTCCCCAAATGATCTGGGTGGGAGCTTTGATTTTCCTCATGTTCTCATGGAGGCTGTACTTCGATTCAGTGCTGGTGAGGTCCAGAAAACCTTTCGCAATAAAAGGAAGCAGAATTGGTTTGGGTTTTTTCCCCTCATTTTTAATGAGCAGTGACACCTGTCATGAACTTCCCTTTTTCTGATCTTCAGTTTTTTTATTCTTATGAATAATGGGATTTTATTTATTTATTTAGTGTATGGTGATGTTACATTAGCCAGGAGACTAGAATGCTAATGCAGAGTAGTACAGATAGTCCTCAACGTACAAGTACAATTGAGCCTAAAATTTCTGTTGCTAAGTGAGACATTTGTTAAGTGAGTTTTGCCCCATTTTACAACTTTTCTTGCCATAGTTGTTAAGTGAGTTGCCGGGGTCTTAAGTTAGTAACATGGTTGTTAAGTGAATTTGGCTTCCCCATTGACCTTGCTTGCCAGAAGGTCTCAAAAGATGATCACATTTTATTTTATTTATTTAATTGAATTTTTACCCCGCCCTTCTCCTTGCGGACTCAGGGCGGCTGACAGCCTGATAAAAACAAATACAATAAATACCCCAATACTATCGTTAAAAAACATAATTAAAATGAAATATTAGATTTGGCCTTTGTTAATTTAAAATTGTTTTTAAAACCCCGCTAAAAATTTCCCCTTAGGCCAGTCCTGCTAGTTGAAATAGCCATGTCTTAAGGGCGCGGCGGAAGGAAGGGAGATCCGGGATCACCCGGATCTCTGGGGGTAGTTCGTT
>NW_015387603.1:494333-505636 GCF_001527695.2 Protobothrops mucrosquamatus
GGTTATATTCCTAACACCTTTGGAGGGCTTGTAAAATAGGAAAGGCTGTCTCCTTGTGATTATGATCCTGAAATGTGTGGCCAGGAGTACTGGCTCAGAATATTGGTGTCTCTTCTATTGTAAGCTGCCCTCTTTCCCTGCCTCATTATTGTAAAGAAATGTATAGTAAAATAGACCATCATTTTGCTGATAAATCGGTCCTTTTCAGGATTATTTTCTCATTTTAGAAAACAGAAATGTCCATATCTGAAACAAACACAGTGAAAATCCACTGATTGAAGGGCTGATTTTGGCTGTAGCTCCCTGGACGCATTCCCTTGATATTAAATGTATGTTTGCCCCTCTAAAATGGGTCCCCAACCCTGGGGCTGTGGCCCACTACTGGGTCATGAGCTGTTTGAATCGGACCACGGAAGCAGCGGGTGAGCGCACCACATGAGCGTACATCCCCACTTGTGCAAGCAGCGGGTAAGTACATGCACACGAGCTCCACTTGTGCGAGTGGCGGGTACACGTTCCCACAGCTCCCCCAAATAAAGCCGCACACGCATGCTTGCCAGCCATTCATGTGGAACCATCCCCCATCTCCCCCCCCCCCCGGATGGTCTGCAAAGCCGGAAAGTTTGGGGAACTCTACTCTAAAATATGGATGAGTAGCCCATCCTGGTCCATGCTGTGTCTTGTACCTACACAATGCAAAAAACATCTTATGTGGTCTCCGATCCTCAAGGTATCCCTTTAGGAGCTAAAGGTGAAAGGAGAAAAGTATAAATTAAAAGTATAAATATAAGTTGTAGGTGTGAAAAACATGTCACTTTTTTCAATGCAATTGCAACTTTGAATGATCAATAAGCGAATGGTTGTAACTCAATACAGGACTACCTGAATTGCTGGAGCTGTTCTATGTTTTTCTATTATTTGCAAGTACTTTCCCCCACTGCAAAGTCCCCATGAGATGAGTATGGTACAATATCTTCCCTGGAGAGTGAATTGAAATGTGAAGTGTTAAGGATCTAGAGCAGAGGTGTCAAACTGCCAGCCCACGGGCTGGATGCATCATAAGAAAACCGCGCCCACCTCATTGCCAGCAATGGCAAAAAAGTCGCGATATGTCGCGGCACATCACATGACGTTCTGAGTTTGACACTCCTGATCCAAAATAATGTTTGTCAAACATGGCAAACTGAAGGTGAGTGGACTTCACCTCCCAGAATTCTCAGCAATGGCTATGCTGACTCTGAAGTTCTGGGAGTTGGAGTCCACATACCTGGAAATTGTCACGGTTGACAAACCCTGATCTAGGGGCCTACTTCCAACTATATTGATGCCAAAGAGGTGAAAGGTGTGTGCAACATCACAATGCAAGCACACTTTCATCCTTGGCTTGTGACATCACATGCAAGTACATAAGGAGTAGAATTTGCACCACAACATCACGATTCATGTTCTCACTTGCCCTCCCTCTGTAGATGCTTATGGCCAGGGTCATTGGTCATTCACACTCATATCCTTAGTCCGCTCAGAACAAAACAAGCCAAGAATATTTAACTGTATCTGTGAATGTAGCTCCCTTCATTGGAATTCTCGTCTTTTGAAAGAAAATTTGAAAGCAAATTCTCTATCAAACTGAATGAGAACTGGTAGAAAAAATACTTTGTGATTTATTTTGGAAGGCAAAAAAATAGATAGATAGATAGATAGATAGATAGATAGATAGATAGATAGATAGATAGATAGATAGATAGATAGATAGATAGATAGATAGATAATTGATAAAGATAGGTAGATGATAATAGACACAGACAGATAGATAGATAGATAGATAGATAGATAGATAGATAGATAGATAGATAGATAGATAGATAGATAGATAGATAGATAATAGACAATCAATAAAGAGGTAGGCAATAGTAGAGAGAGAGAGAGATTTATTGTTTTTATTACAGCCACAGACCAGAGTTCAAAATAAAACATGCTAAAATGTGAGTAAAGAAACACAATAGGATAAGAAGGTTACAATTGGTGGCAGTTTCATTTGTGGATACGGTAGTCAGAGTGTGTCTAATTTTACAGGCAGTATAGCAGAATTTGGCTACGTTCAAATTTGAGAACATTAAACATACATAAAAATGATCAGAATTTCCTGGGTGTTTTACCAGATGAGGAATTATAAAGTGGGTCCCAGGATCCTCACAGAGGATGCAGCATAACAAGACATGAGCTGCAGTTTCAGTTCAGGGGCTGCAAGGGCAGAATTTTTACCTAATGGGGAATTTTTTTTTGTATCCAAAACTACTGCAGGGAGAGCGCTGAAGTGTGCTAAAATTAGTGCTCTTTGAATTTGGAGACAACCTATAAACAATAATGAATAAGGCCAGAATGTATTTTATTTTTGTGTTTGTCTATCCATCCCGTTCTCTTTCTTGTATCTCTTAAATTATCAACCTACAGGCAGGTTATGTCCCAGTATCTCTGGGATATCTTTCCTTTAAAAAGAGCAGAGTAAATAGGAAGGGAGGGAGGGAGGGAGGGAGGGAGAGAGGGAGGAAGGAAGGAAGGAAGGAAGGAACGGGAGGGAGCAAAGAAGGAAGGAAGGAAAGAAGGGAGGAAGGAAGGGGGGAGGGAGGGAGGAGGAAGGAAGGAGCCATGCATCTTTTTTCTTATTCTGATATTTGGGAAATATTTATGCTGGTCTCCCTTCCATCTTAAATTTCAGTCTTGTGAACTTCCTGACCATCTTGTAAAAGAACTTGAGGAGAAATGGGAGATGTTATTACAAGGGACTGAGAGAGCAGCAATCTAGGAAAATGTTAGATATTCACCTGCATCTTTAAAAAGTTGGGCTGGTCTAGGCAAAGTTTCATGAAGTTTTCTGTTTGCTCCTTAGTAACTGGAACAAGAGCACTGTTGGCAAGATCCTTCAATAAAACTAGCTTTTTTAACCACAGAAACAGTTCACTTTGTTTTGGAATCTTCAGGCCTAAAATTAGGGTGAGAATATGGAATATATATATAAAAAATTACTACCATATTCTAGAACAAAACTAGCAAGAATCTTAAAAATATATAAACAATACTAAAAATGTGTTAAAATTAAGTAATTTCTTTTTATATAAATATTTTATTAGATTTTATAAGGATAAAGGGGAAGTAGGGTTAATAAGGGTATAACAAGGGGTGACAAACAAAAAAGGTTAGACCAGGGGAAGGGATCAGTACAATAGTGGGGTTATCCCCCACATTAAATCAACGCTTCAGCAAGTAAACCCGTGTGCTTATACATATTCAATCATAATTAATATAAGTTAACAATACTTGATATAATATTACTAATTATATTACTAATTAATCAGATAACTTTAACACATTAATATATTTATTAGTTATAGTTACTTATTGTTAAAATCACAAAAAGAAAAAGGAAGAAGAATTCATAGAAATAAACATAAAATTTAAATACAAAATAATTAAGTAATTTCTTTTATCAATATCCTCAGCTGGTAAATAGCAATAGCACTTAGACTTATATACCGCTTCACAATGCTTTACAGCAGGGGTCCCCAAGCCCTGGGCCACAGCCCATTACCGGTCCATGAGCTGTTCAAAACTGGGCTGCCTGAAACGGCGGGCAAGCGTGTGCATGCGCGCATATCCCCCTTGCGCAAGTAATGGAAAGTATGTGCATGTGCGCTCCATTTGTGAGTTGAAGTCCATACATCACATTGCCATAGTAGAGAAGCCCTGATCTAATGGGTCAATTGGAGAAAGGACTGAGGCCACAACAGCAATAACACTCTAGTGCAGTGGTGGCGAACCTATGGCACTGGTGCCAGAGGCGGCACTCGGAACCCTCTCTGTGGGCATACGTGCCATTGCCCCAGCCTTGCCTCCCCCCATGACCCCCTCACCAGCAGCCCTCTCTGGAGGAGAGTCGCCCCCAAGCGTGGCCCACGCGGAGCAGCGCAGCCAAGGACATGGCAGCCAGGCAGCATAGACAAGACTCTGCCCTCACGCCCCATCGCACACAGTTGATGCTGCAGGGCATGGGGAGAGGGCGTGGCCGCCATGGTGATCTGCAGTGGGCCCTGGAGGCAGTGAGTGGCCCTGCGGGCAGTTTTTGGGCACTCGGTCTCTAGTGTGTGATGGTTGGGTGGATGCAGAAGAACCAGCAAGTCCTGGAATCGGAAGTGATATCTTTTGCAAGGCAACTTAGTTGAGGATCCCCATGAAAAGTGTGATTGTGTTGTGTATGTTGACATAGTTAATATATATATATTGCCTCTTTAAGGCAATGTCAGGTGGAAAGGGAAGCCTCTTGATGCCATGAGCCCAGCCCAGCCCAGTGAGTTCAGTAGTTATTATGTATTATTATGTTCAAGTTCTGGTATAAATAGATCTGCTGAAAGATCAGTTATTTTTTAATGGGTTTTGTTGGATCTGGAGGTGCATTCCCCATAGTTCTATGCTGGCTGAAATTTCTACCATAGGCCTGATTGAAACTTTTGGAAAAGGGATTAGAACAAAACCCTAATGGGAGGTTCTAACATTGGTTACAGTTTTGAATTCAAATCTAGCTGCTGTGTTACAAATAGGGCTACCCAGAAGTAGCTATGAAGAAATGTATGAAGTTTCTGATGAGAAAAGTCATCTCCAAACAGCCCATCAAGTTCTCGTTTTATAATCTAGAGCAGGGGTAGGCAACCTTGGCTCTTTTATGACTTGTGGACTTCAACTCCCAGAATTCCTGAGCCAGCATGGTTGGCTCAGGAATTCTGGGAGTTGAAGTCCACAAGTCATAAAAGAGCCAAGGTTGCCTACCCTTGATCTAGAGTTTGGGCCAAGCATTCTGGCCTTTTCCTTCAAACTTCGCTCACTTGATGTAGATACTTACCAGCTGGGCAGAGGAGGGCTAAAGAGGAGACGTGGGCTGGATAGAGAGCGGCATATACCCCAGCAACCATGCCTCCCATGGACATGCCAACCAGGTGGAAAGGCTTGTGGTTCAGGCCAGCACACTCAACAAACTGAAACAAGCATTGGGAACAAAGATTGTGGTTGTTCTTTCGTGAGATGCTCACCCATCCTAATCCCTTCTTTCTAGAACTAATTACACAATACAACGAACAATAAATTAACTACATGGGCTAGGTTCACACTGCCAGGTAGGTGAAACATTGCTCAGGATTCAGCGATTCATGCAGATTACTGTTTATATGGCTGATGCAGCAGCCTCTAACACAGTGTTTCTCAACCTTGACAATTTTAAGGCATGTGGACTTCAACTTCCAGAATTCCACAGCCAGCATTGCTGGCTGTGGAATTCTGGGAGTTGAAGTCCACATGCCTTAAAATTGTCAAGGTTGAGAAACACTGCTTCTAACATGACAAGTAAGAATGTCATCCAGCAGTAAGAACAAGATTGATTAAAGAGGGAACTTTATGGTAATAAAACGCATTTCGTAAAGAAATTTGGTTATGCAGTGTAGGCCTATAGAACAATGTTGATGCTTCCAAAATATGGAAAATGTTATCTCACAGGGATAATGATGAAACAAAAGTAATAATGACAAAATTGAGAACATCTGTTACAGCCCTTTATTAAGATGCTCACAAGATAAGAATAATACTAAATATCTGAAAGCTTTCCCTGTACAGGAGAGTCCACAAGACTCTTGGATGTGACAGTTGATGTCCCATTTGCAATTCCAGTCCAAAACATGACAATATTGCACAAATCAACAAGTGTTGGAGGAAACTTTAATCACTATGGGCCTGGACATATTTTTCTAGGATTGTCATAATAATCACCTAACATCAGGTTGAAGCTATCCTAAATAAACCCCAAGTAATTAGGATTCATTGACATTAGTAAGGGGATAGGAAGCATGCAATTGCAATGTCTTCCATGTTGGACTTATCTGTGGAGATTTGGATTCAGTTCTTTAACTCTCTGAGGTTCATTAAGTACCCATGGGCAAATCATAGCTAGAGCTAGTTTTCCTTGAACTGTTTTGAGGTTAAAGCTGGACAATATATCTGAAAAGGAATTGAATAGGAATGAAAATAATAAAGTACCACGCAATGCACAGCTACTTCACACATCTATCTGTGTGACTTTTGAAGGGATTGGTTATAAAGCATTGGGTTTCCCTTATGTGCACTTTTAGCAAAAAGATTCTTGCTAGATGGCAATATCTAGCCAACTTTGGTTCATCTTGGAAAACTTAAGCAGGGTTCAACCTGACCAACATTAGGAATATCTGATCCAGAGTGAAAAAGTAAAAACAAAAGGATGGAGTCAGTGGCAAAACTCTTTTGTCTCCAAGAAATTAAATGGACAAGCCCATGACTCAAAGGAGATTCTACATTTTTAAGACAAAGGATAGACATTCTATATATTTTTCATTGCACAGTCACTCCTGGAGTTTATATCTAATTTCTCACACACACACCACTCACTTTCCCCATTTGCTGCCACTCACCAGCCTTCAAAGAACAATGTATCACATCACTGCTCAAGAAAGGCCCTACCTGGTGTATCCTTTTAGCTTGAGCAACTGCTGTGTAACTTTCTCCAAGCAAGCGAGTAGTTCCCCCGTGACCTGGCAGATCAAGGCAGATCAAGTGGAGGCCTTTAGGAAAGACCTATGGGGAAATGGTTGTGCATGTGAAGCCAAGGAATCAAAACAAAATTCACTGCCAAAGGCAGGACTAGAGAAGAAATGTGATTCTTTGTCCTAGACCAGATCCAGTTCTCTCCCCCAACATCCACACCCACCCTACACCATCTAATAATAATAATAATGATAAAGTTGGAAGGGACCTTGGAGGTCATCTAGTCCAACCCCCTGCTCAGGCAGGAAACCCTATACCATTTTGGACAAATGGCTGTCCAGTTTCTTCTTAAAAACTTCCAGTATTGGTGCATTCACCGCTTCTGGAGGCAGGTTGTTCCACTGGTTAATTGTTCTAACTGTCAGTAAGTTTCTCCTTAGTTCTAGGTTGCTTCTCTCCTTGATTAGTTTCCATCCGTTGCTTCTCGTCCTGCCTTCAGGCGCTTTGGAAAATAGCTTGACTCCCTCTTCTTTGTGGCAGCCCCTGAGATATTGGAACACTGCTATCAGTGTTCTTTTCCATTTCTTCCACTGCTCTAATCAACTGAAGCATTTGGAAAGCAGTGAGCATGCTCAGACTTCCTTGATTTATTTGGGGAGATGGTTATCCTCCTTTAGATTTCACTTCTTTGCTAGTTGCTAGCTGCTCCACCAACGACATGTTATTAATAGCCCAAAGCTCATAAGGTCAACAATTTGCACAGGGTCTGAGTTTCCCAGCCTGCTTTATCATAGTGGCAGATGGCTGGTTCTCAGCTAACCCCAAGAAGATAAAGAAGCAGAAAAATTGGCTAGAGCCTTAGATATAGGCATGAGCCATTCTAGCCAGGAACTCTGGAGATGGTTCTCCTGCTTGAAGGATTACCAGAGTCGGGCAGACTTTACCTCAGAAACACCCACAGCATTATCTTTGGTCTTCCACCCATCCCACTCTGCTCAATGGCAAGAAGGCTCAGGGGCAGATGGGACACAGGGAGTGATATGAGCACATTTCCTTTAAAAGAAAGAAGGCTTCAGCCAGCACATAGGAAGTTTTGTCTATGACTTCTAGTACCCAAGGCCAGACTAGCACCATCCAAGCTAGAATAAAGGAAAGACCTACTTCAATGGTGTTTAACCACATGTCTTTGTTGAGTGAGAATCCATGAAGCATCAGCACAGATGGTTGGGATCCAGGCTTCCCTCGCGTGAAGTATCTGAACCGGTAGCCCTCACTATCGAGATTCTTCACCTTCACACCCACGCTCTGACGCTTAGTCCTGAAAGAATGGAGAACAAGTATAGGAGGTGGATGGGGATTTTGTGGAGGAGGCGTATTGTGGAATGACTTCCATTCCAAGCTTGGTTTGTGGTGGGTGGAAGAGGCTATGAAAGCAGTTGTATATTACAGGCCACCCAACCAATCAGAAAAAAATAGATGAACTCTTTGCCAATCAGTTAACAAACATATGTAGGAAGCATACCACAGTAGTAATGGGAGACCTCAACTATCCAGATATCAACTGGGAGACAAACTCTGCAGTGAACAGGAAATCAAAAAGATTCCTAACCAACCTCGCCAACAACTTTGTTACCCAAAAGGTGGAGGAAGGAACTAGACATAAAGCTATATTGGACTTAATCCTTACAAATAGAGAAGAAGTGATAGAGGGAATTGAAATTGCTGGAACCTTGGGTGAAAGTGACCATGTCATACTGGAATTTAATATAATGCAAACACTAGCAATAGAAAACAATCCAACCAGTGTCTTAAACTTCAAAAGAGCTGACTTTAACAAACTCAGAGAGAACCTAGGAAATATCCTATAGATGAAAATCCTAAAGGGGAAAACAACCCAAGAAGCATGGGAAACCCTGAAAAATGCAATCATAAAAGCCCATACCAGCACAATACCATTGGGAAAGAAAAACAAGAATTTCTAGAAGAAACCAGCATGGCTGCACAAAGATCTCTCTGACAAACTGAAAGACAAAAAGGACAAATACAAAAAATGGAAAGAGGGGCACATAAGGCTGATTATCAGCAGACAGCCAGAACATACAAAGATGAAGTCAGGAAAGCAAAGGCTCAGAACGAACAGAGACTTGCAACAGAAATCAAGGATAATAAAAAAAGTTTCTTCCAATATAGTAACAACAAGAAAAAAGTCAAGGAAACTGTAGGCCACTAAAGAGAGAAGATGGCAAGGAAATAACAGGCAACATGGAGAAAGCAGAGCCACTTAATTTATACATTGCATCGTCTTCACACACAAAAGAAACTATAGCCCAACATACAAAAAAAAAAAAACCACTGCAAAAGACATGCCAGAAACAAAAATTAAAATAAGCAAGAAAATGGTAAGAGAACACCTATCTGACCTTGACGAATATAAATCACAGGGACCTGACAGATTACTTCCCAGAGTTCTGAAAGAGCTGGCAGATGTTATCTCAGAACCATTGCACCACATCTTTCATAAATCCTGGAGCACCGGGGAAGTACCTGAGGATTGGAAAAGGGCTGATGGGGTTCCCATCTTCAAGAAAGGAAAAAGAAACAGACCCAGGAAACTATAGACCAGTGGTGGCGAACCTATGGCACGGGTGCCAGAGGCGGCACTCAGAGCCCTCTCGGTGGGCACGTGCACCGTCGCCCCAGTCCTAGGCCTTCAGCTGGGTTTTATAAAACCTTTTCGCTTTAGGCCTCCGCCACCGTGTACAAAAAAAAAAAAGGTTCAATCAATGAGTCAATTTCAACTTCTCGCGGGAAAAAAAAAGATCTTGCAAAGTTGGAATTGATTGATTGAACTTTTTAGTCCCACCCAGTCTGCGGTTACCACCGCAGCCACGCCCACCCAATGGCCACACCCACCCAATGGACCACGCCCACCCGGCACCCGACGATGCATAAGTGGGTTTTGGGTTGCAGTTTGGGCACTCGGTCTCTAAAAGGTTCTCCATCACTGCTATAGACCAATCAGTTTAACATCAATATCTGGGAAGATCCTAGAAAAGCTAATCAAAAAACAGATCTGCGAACAACTAGAAGCAAACAAAGTCATAACCAGTAGCCAGCACGGCTTTGTTAAAACAGATCATATCAATCCAATCTTATTTCTTTCTTTGATAAAGTGACTAAACTAGAAGACCAGCGAAATGCTGTGGACGTGGTTTGACACCCCTGCACTAGATGTTATTCTGGCAGTGTTTGAGGGAACCCTGAAGATATATAAATCTCTTAGGCTTTGGGCTCTTCCTCACAAAGCTGCATTGATGTTCTTTTCTCTAGATCCTGAATTGGCAGAAAAATAATCCTGGCATAATTTACATGGCATTACTCAAACCAATCAGCTTTAAACTCCATCACTAACATGGCTTGTGAGCGGTTTAATTTGTACAACTTTACTGTGGAGCTTTTAAAGTTGTTGGCAAATTATCTGGCATTGCTTCCACCCTTCCATCCAGGATTTGCAACTGGTGGGAAAAACCACCCCCAGTCGTTCTCCTTAGAAGCAGGGTAGGCTAGGGTGAGCGTGAACAGGTAGTTGGGGTGGAGATTTAGCCTTCTTTCAAATTACTCAAGTGACAGATGGCAGGTGTAGAGATGCTTTAGACCAGACTATTCCTGAAGATAGAGTCTGCTTCTGGAAGAGTGGTAGACCCATGTCCAAAAAATAGCCCAGCTGACAGGTGAAGGAGGGGTAAGGAGGAAGCTTTCATGTCATTTTAAAACTCTCAGTACCACTTCATCCCACCCTGTCATTTATATCAGAGGTCCCCAACCTTTTGGGCACCAGGGACCGGTTCCATGGAGAGAGGTTTTTCTGCAGACCGGAGGGGGCGTGGTTTTGTATGCTGCCTGCATCCCGTGGATGGGGCTTTGCTTGTTTGTGCAGACCGTTTGCTGGCATGCCGCTGCCCAGTAATGGTCCATGGACCGGTGGTTGGGGACCCCTGATTTATATCACCAACATGCAGTGGTGGGATTCAGCCAGTTCGCACCACTTTGGTAGAACTGGTAGCTAATTTTTTGTTGCCCAGGCCCAGAATGGACTTCCGGAAGCGGCATCCACACAAAGAACCGGTTGTTCACACATTTGAATCCCACCACTGCCAACATGTCATCTGAGCTATTTTTGGACAAGACTTCGGAAAACAGGTACTGTAGATCAGGGCTTTTCAACCAGTGGTATGGGTACCACCTGTGGTACATTGACACCTGGCAGGTGGTACGCGAACATCCTAGAAAAGTGGTAGCGGGGGAAGGGAATGAGCTGAACCAGTGGCAGCACTGCACAAGCCTGAGTGAGAGATGGCTGGAGCTGCAGGGCTATCAGGGCTCAGTGGAAGCGCCAGGATCGGTGCCAGGCTCCAGCTGGAGCTCAGCGCTGATCCTGGCACTTCTGCTGAGCCCAGAAGAAGCGCCGATCAGCTGGAATGTTGCAGCATCTCCAGGGTCTTGTGATTTACATTCAGATGCTTGGCAACTGATTCATATTTATGACGGTCAAGGGACTTCCGGTGGCAGGCGATTTCGCTGGTCGCAGCTGTTTGCTGCCTCCCGCCTGTTTTGCGTAAAAGCCGGTTTGACAGCCAGCATCTGCTGTCAAACGGCTTGATACCTTTCCCCTGGGCATAAGGGGATCGGTGAGCTGCCCGGGGTAGGAGTTGAGTTCCCGAGTCGTCCTATATGGACGATGTAGGCGA
>NW_015387603.1:506936-508546 GCF_001527695.2 Protobothrops mucrosquamatus
TTTGAAGAACTAACTAAATGAATAATTTTTATTAATACGGAGGAGATGGATTGTTTAAGTTTAGACTTTGGAGTTAGAGATATTAATATTTGTTTACTTGTATTTGAATATCAGCCTAGGTTGGTTTGGGAAGTCCGGGGGGGTGGGGGGATGGGATATAACATTGTGTAATATCTGTGATGTATTTCTTTTTTTTTTTGATAAAAATAAAAATTTTACATTGAGAAAAAAAAAAAAAATATTTATGACGGTCACAGTGTCCCAGGGTCATGTGAAGTGACCAAAACCTGCTGCAACCACCCAGCAGATGGGGGGAATAAAAACCAAACACCCCCCACCCCACCCCTGCTGCCAATCCTCAATAGAAATGCTCACAACAATGAAAACCTCAGACAGGAGGAAGAGCACAGCTGGGTGAGCAGGCAGGTGTTTTGCTCGGCTGTGGCTTGGGGGCCACTTTTTTCAGTACCATTGTAACTTCAAACAGTTACTAAGCAAACTGTTGTAAGTCAAGGACTACCTGTACTTTATCACTTTTTCCTTTTTTGGGGGGTCATCAAGTTTTTGACACCTTGCTAAGCGACTGGTGGTACTCGGATATTGCCATATCCTAAAAGTGGTACCAGCTAGCCCTGGTCTAGCTGACCAAGTATGTCATGTATTATATAAGAAATATACTTACCAGATCATGATCCGGAATATTAGAGAAGGCAGCTGATTGTAGTTTGAGATAAAGAAGTTAATTAAGATGTCTAAAGCACCATATATGATAATTTTGACCTTGTTGCAATCCATGCCTGTAAATTAAAGTGGTTCTTTGTCGCCTTTGTTGCCTAAAAAAAACACGATATAAATATGCATGGCTTCATGATTTTAGATCCTGTTAACCAATGACTCAGATGATAAAAGCAAGGATTTAATTATACTGTCTAATTAATTATACCATAGTTAGGATGCTGGCCAATAACATGGGTAACCTCATTATAAGGTTTGCACATTCATGAAGGATTAAGCTATCGATCATTAGTAACTTATACATGACCTTTCATATAAGAAGCAATTTTATGGATTTTAAGTATTATGGCCCCTTTAGATAACAGGAATGACTTCCCTGTAGATTGAACAAATAACCTGTGAAATTTGCAACCACAAAATATACAATTTGGATAGTTTTCAAAAGAAATCAGATATATTTAGGAGTGGGGAATATGACTTTAAAAGTTTTCTGGCTGTAGAAGTTATGGATTACCTAAAATCCTAAGGTAGTATAGCTCTTGATAAGCATTTTTGGAAACAAGACCAATCTCTGGTCACCTCTGAAACAGAAAGCTGAACTAAACAAGTCTTTAGACAGATCCCACAAGGTTCTTCTTATGCTCTTATGACCAGAAGGTATATCATCCCCAAGTTACCTGAACAGAAATGAATTGTGTTAATTTTGGGTATATGAAAAGGAGGCAGGTGACAATATTCTGAAGTAAGGCCTACAGTCACTGCGTGATGTTCAAGCTTTTTTAAATTGTAAAGAACGCACAAACATACACAGACACATATGAAAATGATGGGTTAATTTATTCAGTATAGGGAAAATATAAATACAGTATGTAATC
>NW_015387603.1:510981-520510 GCF_001527695.2 Protobothrops mucrosquamatus
GGAAGAGGCTTTAAAAGCTGCCTTTCTCATGTGGAGGTGTTAGGACAATCATTTCTTCCTCCCACATCTGGACTCTTTGAAAACTGCCTTTTGGAGCTTGGATAGTTTGCCTTTTCATCGCTTTGTCTGGCACCTTAAAAAAAATATCAGAAGGTTGGGTTTTTTTTAATAACTTTATTAAAAGTTTTGAATAGAACAATAAAAATAGTACAAATGAAAAAAGAGAAACAATGCAAGAAAGCAAAAAAGATATATACAAGTAATCCTTGACTGACAACCATTGTAGTGGTAAGTGACCATTCAGAGTGAAAAAAGACTGAAAAAAAGTGACTTATGACCTGTTTTCATGCTTACGACCATCACAGCATCTTCAGGGTCTCGTGGTCAAAATTTGGGCTCTTGGCAACTGCTATGTATTTATAGCAATAGCACTATGGGAAAAACAAGACTTATAGTGCTGACATTCCAATGGCCGCCACCCCCTGTATTTACATTATATCAGTTTTTTCCAACATATTTCATAATTTTAATATTACTCTCTAACTGGCATTCCCACTGATCATATCAACTTTCCTGTGTACATTCTGCATCCACGTAGTCTTTGTTTTGCTCAATCTCAGTATGTTATTTCAGTAACAATATGTAAATAAGCCGCAAGAAATATTCTGAATTCTGCACTGTAAACTTTTGAAATTTGAATATTTCACCTGGTTTTCATAATTCTTCGTGGAATATGCTACTTATTGAAACCAGTGAGATGGTTCTGATACAGCAGGGAGAAAATTTTGAAATGAGTTTATCTTTATTTTGTTAAAGATTAAACTTTGAAACCTATATGAATTATCTTCTACTGGTCATTTTTTTGTACCTTTACCTTCAAAAAAAAAAGTTAATATTGAAGCAAATAGCTTTATGTTCAGATTTATTCTTCTTTTGTGTTTCCTTTTAGTGTGTAGTTTATAATGAAATATTCTCTTATATATTGTACACTTCTATTATTTATATTATGCAAAAACCTTCTAGCTATCCTGTTCCTTCATCTGAAGAAACCAGCTGCTTGGTGATACAACCTAGACCATAATCCCTGTTAAATAACAGGTTTGATAATATCATATGAAGTTTGGTATTGCCAGTCCACCTTGTTCTTTCATGTCTTGCAAAATCCTAAATTTAATCGGTCTTTTGTTTGACCAATGCAATTGATTATTTGTCTCTGCCACTCTGTATTCGGGTCTTTTCCCGTGTAAGATTGAGAGTATCTTGGCGACGTTTCGACGAGGTCCCACTAGTCATCTTCAGGCTGGGGTCTTTGGCTTCATGCTTGTGTGAGCAAAGTGTGATCGGAGCTGCCGTCTCTCTATAAATATTGGTGTGTGTGTGTGTGGAGTGCTGGCTTAGTTGCTGTAGGTGGGTTGGTTGGCCCAAGCCCAAACCCATCCCTCAGACAAAATGCAACCACCATCCAGAAACCAAACCACGACGACATCACCAGCTACTGCACCTCCCTCCGACCCCCACACAAAACAAACGGACACACGCAATGAACACAGAGCTAGACCGCAAACTCGGAGTCAAACCAAAGCCCGGTATGCTACATCACAGCCTTCTGCTCTGGACATCACATCACAGAACTCAGGAGGTTACAGCGCTAAAGTCCAGGATGTTACAACACAGCCAACCACCCAGGATGTTGCAACACAAAACTCAGGATATCACTACACTAGATCTCAGGATGTAATCACACAACCCATTACCCAGGTCATTATAACACAAAAGACTAATGGGCACACAGCCAGCACCTCAACTACTCAGGATGTTACGAAACAGCTGAACAATCTGCAAACAATAACCCCTACACAGCCAACCAACCCACCTACAGCAACTAAGCCAGCACTCCACACCCCCTCACCAATATTTATAGAGAGACGGCAGCTCCGATCACACTTTGCTCGCACAAGCATGAAGCCGAAGACCCCAGCCTGAAGATTACGAGTGGGACCTCATCGAAACGTCGCCAAGATACTCTCAATCTTACACGGGAAAAGACCCGAATACGCCAAGGCCTGCATATCTGTACCCGTGTTCCAGCTTTCTTCCCCTCTCCCTCGTTTCTAATGACCTTCTCTACCATCTCATTCATATCATGTGTCTCCACTGCACTAGATCCTGTTTCCCCCCGGACCACTCTCATCCACCTCCTCTCCTCCTCTTCCCTGCTCCCAGCCTCACTGCTCAATCCTTCGTCCATAAGCGTGCGTGTGATGGTTGCATCTAAACTTCCCCCCGGACTATCCCGAAGGGAGGCCGCTGGCGGTGCAAAACGCGCCCCAATGTTCGTCACCGCGACCTCGCCATTCACTTTCCCCTGCGGCACTCCCAATGTGGGGGGAGTACTCCCTTCCTCATACGTGCGTCTCTCCCTTCTTCGATGGGGCCCATTCACCCTCAGCGTGGCCATGAAGGAATTCTGATGCCCACTCCCCCTATCCTCGCTTCTGACCCCCGCTGCGGAGTCCCTCCCCCCTTTCTTCTCTTCACCCATACATCCATGCCTAAACCACTTCTCCACCCCCAGGGGCTGCATCCTAACCATCCCATCACCAAACTCGTGCTCTAACATCCCCTTATTCCCACCACCCTCAACCTCCCCACCCAGTCTCTCGTCCATGGGGGCATGCCTAACGATTGCATCGGAGTTAGTGCACACGGTGCCTTGATAGCAACGAGTCGCCGCCGCGGGGCACGCTCCAGCAACCACATTCGTAGCCCCATCCTCTCTTTCCTCCTGTAGCATCCTCACCGTGGGGGGAGTGCCCTCTCCCCTCCACTCGCATTTCTCCATTCTCCGCGGCTGCGTGAGCGTCCTCCGTAATGTCCTTCGTATCGGGGAGGGGGAGCTTGCAGACTCCCGGTTCTCGCACCCCTTCGTACGTTCGCCGGGGGAGTTGTTCTTGTGCGAATCCCTCTGGGAGCGTGTGGACGCTCTAAAGTTATACGCTACTGTCCTCTTGCTTCCTCGTAACCCCCCTGTATTCCTGGAGCAGGGGGATCCCACGGGGGTGGCAGCGCGGGTGATGTTGATTGCCAAGTCACAAGGGGGAGGGATGTCAAATCCTTTTCTTTCGCATCCGTCTTGCCTCCGAGGCTTAACGAGGGGTGACACTTTAGTACAACTTCCCATCGGGCACCAGGGGTCACTTGGACCATCACCAATCGGTCTTTCACTGCTGATGCACTCTTCAATCTGCTCCTCCATTCCCATACCCAACCGATTGTTTGGCGGTCGGCTACTCCTCACTCGGGCACACTCGGGGCTTGCACTTTTTGCTGCCTTCCTCCCTGGGATGTGCACCAGGGCATTGGGTGGTTTCTTATTCAGGGATCGACCTCCCATAGACCAAGTTTGTAAGGCAGCATGCGCGGGGCACAGGTCCACATGGCGGTTAATGGACTCCTTGTTGGAGAGCCAGGCTTCCTTCAAGAGCCGGCCCCCTTTTGTGCTGTCCATAGCAATCACCTGTGCATTATCAAAATCAAATCTATGCCCCGATTCCTCCATGTGTGCCACTATGTGGGAGTACTGTTCACCTCTCCTGACCGCTAACTGGTGCTCGTGTACCCTGGTTCTTACTCTCTTGGATGTCTCCCCTACATAGTTAGCAGGGCAATCCCTGCAGCTGATTTTATAGATGACACCCGACTTTTCCGCGGTGGGGAGGGGGTCTTTGGGTCTCATCACCTTGGATCTCAGCGTTTGGTTGGGGTTATGTGCCACCCTCACCTTATAGGGTGCCAACAGACGGGCCGTGGCCTCCGACACGTTGTTAATGTAAGGGAGGGTGACACGGGTCATCTGGGTTGCAGGTTCCTCAGTACCGGGTCTGATATGAGGTCCACGTGACACACCATGGCGCCTGATGAATCCCATGGGGTATCCATTGCGCCTGCACACCTTTACCAGGTGTTTCTTCTCCTCTGCCCGGGCCCTAGCCATGCTGCAATGTGAGTCAGCCCTCTTGAAGAGCGTCCTAACACAGCTAGCCTTGTGGAGCGCCGGATGATTGCTGTCGTAGTGTAGGATCCTATCGGTGTGAGTGGGCTTGCGGTAAACCTTGGTCCTCAAAGTTCCGTCATGCTGGCGTTGTACCAGAACATCCAGAAATGCCAGCTGACCCTGATGTTCCTCCTCCTCCGTGAACCGCAAATCCACATACACCGAGTTGAGTGCATCCACAAAGGCAGCCTTTTGGTTCCTCTTAATGATGGCAAAGGTGTCATCCACGTAGCGGGCCCAAAACTTAGGACAGCACTGGGCCAATGCTACGTGTTCCAATTGTTGCAGCACGGCTTCAGCTATAATACTAGAGATCGGGGATCCCATGGGGGTGCCCTTTATCTGTTCAAACGTGGCGCCCTGGAACGTAAAATACGTTTTCAGGGAAATTTCTAAAAGGCTCACAAGGTCCTGCAGTCGGAGGGAATCCTGTTGCTGTCCAGTACCTCTGCGTTCCAAAAGGTCACTTACTGTCCGGATAGCCAGGTCCTGTGGGATGGAGGTGAAGAGGGAGACGACGTCAAACAACACCATCACCTCGTCATCCTCCACCCTCAGAGACTCAATCCTCCTAAGAAATTCCTCGGCAGACTTAAC
Source organism: Protobothrops mucrosquamatus (assembly GCF_001527695.2). Taxonomy (NCBI): domain Eukaryota; kingdom Metazoa; phylum Chordata; class Lepidosauria; order Squamata; family Viperidae; genus Protobothrops; species Protobothrops mucrosquamatus. The sequence continues at coordinate 515,633 of NW_015387603.1, forward strand.
GGTGGTGGAGCTATCTTCCACCAAGTAGCCGATACGGTTACTCAGCCACTTGGCCAAGTTCGCGGTTGGGGTGCCCCTGAATGACACAATAGGGCGAAGCGGGACACCCTCCTTGTGAACCTTGGGTAGCCCATAGAACCTGGAAATGGCCGTATCACCAGGGCGCAGTTTCCTAAGGGTGGCATCATCTAATCTCTTGCCATGTTTGAAGGTGTTAAGCACCTTATTAGTGCGATTTACAAGGGCCACCATGGGATCCCCGTCCACTCTCCTATAGGCCGTGGTATCCCCAAGTAGATCTAGTGCCTTGCTAACATACTGCACTTTGTCCATAACGACCATCGCCCTCCCTTTATCAGCCGGCATTATAAGTATGGAATCATCCTTTCTAAGCTGGTTAAGCACCTCCATTTCCTTTACAGATAACACATGGTACCCCCTGTGGTTCATAATCAGACCCGTCACCTGTTGCCTGACCGTGTCCTTAATCCCCTCTCCCACCCCTATGCAATGTATGACTGGTTCCAAAGCTGCCACGAGGATGCTTGCACCTTGGATTCCCAACAATCAACTGACACCCTGGGGAAATATGAGCAGCATCTCGAAGACTCCCCACCCCCCGGAACGGACAAATACCCCCAGGAGACTGAGGAGGCACCGTATAGAATGGGGGGGGAGGAATTGTGCTTTAACAACTGGCACGCACCACCCTAGGCAATTGGGAAGCCCGATATGGCTTGCTAGGAGCCCGTGGATCGATCAAACTCAACGGACCATTCCGGCTGAAACCCAGGACCCATTCCATCAGGAGGAGGAGAGAGCTACTCCCCCAACTCAGCTGGAGACGACGATGTATTCGCCGCATGGACTTTGGACCCCGGCACGAACACACTGGGGAGGGGAACGGAGCAAGCTGAGCGGCCTGCGTGGTGATAGGCAGGCGGAAGACACCGACCGGGAGAAAAAGGGGAGGATCGCAACCCCCGACCTTCGCATCTGTAATGGCAATTACATCGGACCTGAATGGGGGGGGGGATAAGAAGGGAAAAAGCCGTGCTATCAGGAAGGAGATGCAGAAATAAAATAGGGGGGGGTGCTGAGAAGCAGACTACTGGCTGGGAAGGAGAAGGGGGAAGGACCGTAGCCCCTGATCATTGCATTCGCAATGGTAATTGCATTGGACTAAAAAAGGGGGGAGATAGGAGGATAAGAAGCTGTACCATCAAAAAGGGGACGGAGAATGGGGGAGGCGTTAGAAAGCGGATTGGGGCGTGTACTCGGCTATGGACAAGGAAAGGTAGAACGGTATTGGGAAGGACTAAAGGGGACAGGTATGAGGGTGATACGGGAAGAAAAACGGAAGATGGATCTGCGTGTGTGAAAGGGGATCCTCTATTGACACTTAGCTCCAGGGAGGAAAAACTCCCTGATGCTATTTGTGCGGATGGGAGGCGCAGGAGGGAGGCGGTTGCTGCCGAAGACCCAGCGTCTGGAACGTGCTTAGTCATGACCGGCCCAATAACGAGGTCAAGGAGCCGTGTGCACACGCTAGTCAAACTATAAGAGAGATTCTCCCACGGACCGGCATCTTGAGCCCTGATGATGTCGACAGATGCCGACGAAAGCTAGGCGTTTTATTAGGCAATTTTAATATTAAATTATTTTATTGTATTCCCTGGTGCTCGTGTTTGCTCACTGGTTTTAAATATATATATATGTAAAATTTTGATTAGTACTGCTTATATTCTTCCAAACTAGCATATTTAATTTTTTCCTTCTTAAAGTGTTTTTCTAAACTAGTGAACAATTATTTTTGAATAAGTCTTTATTCTGCTTTGTTAAGAAGATTCCCTGACACTAAATTGGTGCATTAATTAATTGGTGATGTTAAACTTCATTCTTTGATGCAAATATTGCTTTTCTTCTTCAGATAAATGCCATACAATTGTATACGTCTTAGAATTTTGTCTCACTTTTGACTGTCTCCTCAGAGGATCAGCAACTCACACAAACTCTTTGCTTCTTCCACAAACACATTGGAAGTTGTTAAATCTGGGTAGAACAGGAATGGAGAGGCATCTTCTTTTCATCCTCTTCCTCCCTGGCTCCCTTCAATTAAACAATGTCACCGATTGGGACCCATAAAGAGCAACGCTGTTGAGATTCTTGCCCTCTGGAAGGAGGGTTCCCCCTGAGATATACGTGGCTTGGAAATTCTTAAAACATGGCATTGGGGTATCCCAGGCATTGGGGTAGGGTGATTGGGGGCCCCGCAGGATTTTTGAGGTTATGGGTATAGTTAGCCAGATTCACCATCCGTTCTTGTTTTTCTTATTTCATATAGAATTAATGGTTTTTTATTCTGTTTTTTATTCCATTTATTAGACTTGTTGGTCACCCATATCTCCTAGAGGCGACTCATTATAAACACTCTGTTTGGAGTCGAACAGTATCTAAAAGGAATTAATTACACTGAATTGAATTAATTGAATTCGTTTATTTTTCCTTTTATGATCTTTTAATTCCTTTATCTGGGGTGGAATTGGGGTGACTGAATGGAGCTGAGCATTTACTGGCCGGATGCCCTCCTGATGCCTACATGGAGTTCACAGCAGATATGTTCTTTTTGGGCCCTGATAAACATCTGCCACGGCCTAGGATTGAACTCTCAACCTTCTGAGTGTGAGGAGAGTGTCTTCACCTCTAGGCCACCACACCTCTCTAAGTAATAACAGAATAACAGAATTGGAAGGGGCCTTGGAGGTCTTCTAATCCAACCCCCTGCTCAGGCAGGAAACCCTATACCAGGGGTAGGCAAGCTTGGCTCTTTTATGACTCGTGGACTTCAACTCCCAGAATTCCTGAGTCAGCATAGCTGGCTCAGGAATTCTGGGAGTTGATGTCCACGAGTCATAAAAGAGCCAAGCTTGCCTACCCCTGCCCTATACCATTTCAGACAAATAGTTATCTAATTGAATTGAATAATCGAATAATTTATTTATTAAATTTAATGACAGAATGATCTCTATTCGAATCCAAGGCAAACCATTCAATATCACAGTAGTCCAAATCTATGCCCCAACCACTGGTGCTGAAGAGGATGAAATTGACCGGTTCTATGAAGCTCTATAGCACCTTATAGAATTAACACCCTAAAATGATGTCCTTATCATGGGGGATTGGAATGCTAAAGTAGGCAGCCAAAAGATAACCGGAATAACAGGCAAGTTTGGCCTTGGAGTACAAAATGAAGCAGGGCACAGGCTGATAGAATTTTGTCAAGAGAATACAATGGTCATAACAAACACTCTTTTCCAACAACCCAAGAGACGGCTCTACACATGGACATCACCAGACGGTCAACATAGAAATCAGATTGACTATGTGTTCTGCAGCCAAAGATGGAGAAGCTCTATACAGTCAGTAAAAACAAGACCAGGAGCTGACTGTGGCTCAGATCATGAGCTTCTCGTTGCAAAATTTAGGCTTAAATTGAAGAAAGTTGGGAAAAGCACTAGGCCACTCAGGTATGAACTAAATCATATTCCTGATGAATATACAATAGATTTAAGGAATTAGATCTGATAGACAGAGTGCCTGAAGAACTATGGACGGAAGTTCGCAACATTGTACAAGAGGTAGCAACTAAAACCATCCCAAAGAAAAAGAAATGCAAGAAAGCAAAATGGCTGTCTGAGGAAGCTTTGCAAATAGCTGAGGAAAGAAGGGAAGCGAAAGGCAAAGGAGAAAGATACACCCAATTGAATGCAGAATTCCAGAGAATAGCTAGAAGAGATAAGAATACCTTCTTAAATGAACAGTGCAAAGAAATAGAAGAAAACAACAGAATAGGGAGGACCAGAGATCTCTTCAAGAAAATTGGAGATATGAAGGGAATGTTTCATGCAAAGATGGGCATGATAAAGGACCAAAATGGCAGGGACCTAACAGAGGCCAAAGAGATTAAGAAGAGTGGCAAAACTACACAGAAAAACTATACAAGAATGAGCTTAACGTCCCAGATAACCACGATGGGGTGGTCACTGACCTCGAGCCAGACATCCTAGAATGTGAAGTGAAATGGGCCTTAGGAAATCTGAGCAACAACAAAGCTAGTGGAGGTGACAGTATTCTAGTTGAGCTATTCAAAATCCTAAAAGATGATGCAGTAAAAGTGCTACACTCAATTTGCCAGCAAATTTGGAAAACTCAACAGTGGCCACAGGATTGGAAAAGGTCAGTTTACATTCCAATTCCAAAGAAAGGCAATGCCAAAGAATGTTCAAACTATCACACTATTGCACTCATTTCACCTGCTAGTAAAGTTATGCTTAAAATCTTACAAGCTAGACTCCAGCAATATGTGGATCGAGAACTACCAGAAGTACAGGCAGTATTTCGAAGAGGCAGAGGAACTAGAGATCAAATTGCCAAAATACGCTGGATCATGGAGAAAGCTAGGGAGTTCCAGAAAAACATCTACTTCTGCTTCATTGACTATGCTAAAGCCTTTGATTGTGTGGATCACAACAAATTGTGGCAAGTTCTTAAAGAGATGGGAGTACCAGACCATCTTATTTGTCTCTTGAGAAATCTATATGCGGTCAAGAAGCAACAGTGAGAACTGGACACGGAACCACTGATTGGTTCAAAATTGGGAAAGGAGTCCGGCAAGGCTGTATACTGTCGCCCTGCCTATTTAACTTATATGCAGAGCACATCATGAGAAAGGCAGGGCTAGATGAATAAAAAGTTGGAATTAAGATTGCCGGGAGAAATATCAACAACCTAAGACCGAGTGGCTGTGGTTGCCGGCGTCTCGGCATAGTCAGCTGACGCCATCGCTGACCGAGTGGCTGTGGTTGCCAGCGTCTCGGC
>NW_015387603.1:520786-552723 GCF_001527695.2 Protobothrops mucrosquamatus
GTTTTACAGGGGGGGATTGTATATATGCCTTTGTTTTAAATATGTTGTGCGCCGCCCTGAGTCCCGCCGGGAGAAGGGCGGCATATAAATTAAATTAAATAAATAAATTAAATAAATAATAAATAAGATATGCAGATGATACCACTCTAATGGCAGAAAGTAAAGAGGAACTAAAGAGCCTCTTGATGCGGGTGAAGAAGGAGAGTGCAAAAGTTGGCTTGAAACTCAATATTAAGAAAACCAAAATCATGGCATCTGGCCCTCTCAATTCCTGGCAAATAGATGGGGAAGAAATGGAGATAGTGACAGATTTTATTTTCCTTGGCTCCAAGATCACCTCAGATGGGGACTGCAGCCAAGAAATTAAAAGACGCTTGCTCCTGGGGAGGAAAGATATGGAAAAACTAGACAGCATACTAAAAAGCAGAGACATCACCCTGCCAACAAAAGTGTGTATAGTCAAGGCCATGGTTTTCCAGTTGCAATGTATGGATGTGAAAGTTGGACCATAAGAAAGGCTGAGCGACAAAGAATTGAGGCCTTTGAACTATGGTGCTGGAGAAGACTCCTGCGAGTCCCTTGGACTGCAAGGCGTTCAAACCAATCAGTCCTAGAAGAGATCAACCCCGACTGCTCTTTAGAAGGCCAGATCCTGAAGTTGAAACTCAAGTACTTTGGCCACCTAATGAGAAGGAAGGACTCACTGGAGAAGGGCCTAATGCTGGGAAAGAGTGAGGGCAATAGAAGAAGGGGACGGCAGAGAATGAGGTGGCTGGATGGAGTCACTGAAGCAGTAGGCGTGAACTTAAATGGACTCCAGAAGATGGTAGAGGACAGGAAGACCTGGAGGAACGTTGTCCATGGGGTCGCGATGGGCTGGACACGAATTCGCAATTAACAACAACAACAACACAGTATATATTTATTTCAATTAAATTAAATAGAATAAATGTGTTTGCAGAGTGCACTAGGCAAACAGCCAGCACTACCATATTTCTCTCAGTGTATTCCCCATTGTGGACCTGTTTACTCTCTCAAGGACTAGGGACCAGATGAGGGTAAAATTGTAGACTTAAGAGGGATAATGGTTTTTTCCAGAGCATCATTCAGCAAATGGAGTATAGAGCATTGGGATAAGTACTAGAGGAGACCAAAGTTTATATCTGCATGCATTTGGTGAGAGCTCTGAGCCAATCACACGCGTGCATGAACTTGCTCTCCTTCTCTTGCTCTGCTGAACTGCTGTAGGAAGTTTTACATTTATATTTTCAACAAATTAAAAGAAAAGATCTGGAGGAGACCAAGCATTAATGCAAAGGAATCAGTAGCCGCCAGTTTTCTCTTGAAATTTAGTTTTATTTTCCTTAGCAATGTTTTTTTTAATTTTTATTTTTCCTTTTTCACTTTACAAAAAACAAAATACAAAATACATTTTTTTTCTTAACAGTACTGTGTCCTATATCTTTTACATTTATTTACAATTATTTACATCACTTCTTATATTTTTTTATTCCTCAATTCTAACCAGTTGTAACACTTGTCCCATATCTCATAAAATTCTGTAGCTTCTTTGTCTTTGATTTCCAGAGTAAGTTTGTATATCTCAGCGCATTCTATTATCTTGTAAATAATCATATCCTTTGTTGGTATGTTTTCCCCTTTCCAGCATTGCGCATATGCAATGTGTGCCGCTGTTATTATATGTACAATGATGTGTTGAAGTTGTTTTTTCATCTTTGGGTTAATTATACCTAATAAGAATAATTCGGGTTTAAGTTCGATTCATTCTTTTGTTATTTCCTGTATCCATCTCCTTATCTGCTCCCAATAAATCTTTGCTTTGGGGCATTGCCACCACATGTGATAGAAGGTTCCCTCTTTGTTTTTGCATTTCCAACAGTCCAGATTCATATTTTTATATATCTTAGCCAATCTCGCCAGTGTTAAATGCCATCTATAGAACATTTTATATTGGTTTTCTTTATATGCGGTTGACAGTGTTAATTTGCAATTTATGTTACATCCTTAGCAATGTTTTGGTGAATAAACCAGGCACAGTTTTCCAATTTCAACTAACTTCGGGTGGGGACTACTAATAGAATGCCCTTACTTTTCTTGTTTTCCTTTCTCTGTTCATTCTGAACCAAAAGAATACAAGCAAAGACCAAACTAGAAGTGAAATTGGAATTCTTTGCATTTTTGTCTTTTCCTGGATCATTCTTATTCAAAGAATGAAGAGGAACAAACATGGGCGCAGCCTCCTCATGATGCAACTGGTCTGTGGTCAGTGTTCCTTTCTTTCTCACCCTGATATCCCTTGTTACTTAGATGAGATCTTCAAACCACTTCTCAACTCCTCCTAACAGAAGAATATCTTCACACCCCATTGACTCAACTCTTAGTAATAATAATAATAATAAAGTTGGAAGGGACCCTGGAGGTCATCTAGCCCAACCCCCTGCTCAGGCAGGAAACCCTATACAATTTCAGACAAATGGCTGTCCAGTCTCTTCTTCAAAACTTCCAGTGTTGGAGCATTCACCGCTTCTGGAGGCAGGTTGTTCCACTAGTTAATTGTTCTAACTGTCAGGAAGTTTCTCCTTAGTTCTAGGTTGCTTCTCTCCTTGATTAATTTCTATCCATTGCTTCTTGTCCTACCTTCAGGTGCTTTGGAAAATAGCTTGACTCCCTCTTCTTTGTGGGAACCCCTGAGATACTGGAACACTGCTATCATGTCACCCCTCGTCCTTCTCTTTATTAAACTAGACATACCCAATTCCAGCAACCGTTCCTTATATGCTTTAGCCTCCAGTCCCCTAATCATCTTTGTTGCTCTTCTCTGTACTCTTTATAGAGTCTCAACTTCTTTTTTTACATCGTGGTGACCAAAACTGGATGCAGTATTCCAAGTGTGGCCTTACCAAGGCATTGTAAAGTGGTATTAACACTTCACGTGATCTTGATTCTATCCCTCTGTTAATGCACCCTAGCACTGTGTTGGCTTTTTTGGCAGCTGCAGCACACTGCTGGCTCATTCTGCCTCTCATTTTTCTTTATTAGTTCTTGTCCATTAGTCTTTATCTTGGGAAGAGGGCAACTCTCAGATCATTCCAAACACTCTGGCTTTTCTTCTTCTTACTGACTTTTCTCTCCTTTCTTCATTGCTCCTTTCTTTTTTCTCCTTGTCACACCCAAGTGGGGTCTTCTGAGCTTCCTATTTTCCTATCTCTTCCTACCATCCACCCCTATCTACGCATGTTAGAAGATCCTGTTCCTACATACGGCAGTCTAGTTTCTTACTTTAACTTTTCCCAACTTCTCTGCAAGCCACAGGGTGATATTTCTTTTTGCCCTGCTATTTTGAGAGCAGGATATTCCAAATTGTCATCCATTTTCTCTCATTTGGGAATGGTGAAAGAAAGAAAGAAAGAAAGAAAGAAGGAAGGAAGGAAGGAAAGAAGGAAGGAAGGAAGGAAGAAGGAAAGAAGGAAGGAAGGAAGGAAGGAAGGAAGGAAGGAAGGAAAGAAAGAAAGAAGGAATGAGGGAGGGAGGAAGGAAGGAAGGAAGGAAGGAGGGAAGGAAGGCTAAAATGCTGCATATATTAGCTTAATTTTTAAAATGTAACTGTCACTAGTTTTGCCACTGTAAATTGTAAGAGCCTTCCTTCAGTTGACAGAAAGCTACTGACATTCATAGGAAGTCATCATTCTTGTCAAAATGATGAAATAACATTGCAATATTGTCCTTTGATCTTGCGTGTGATATCATAACACTTGCAGAAAAGGGGTAGGGATTATCTGGCAGTCTGAGCTGCCTCCTTGCCCTGCTACCATTGCCAATAATTATCCTTTCTTTGTTTTTGTCAGGCACCTGTCTTTCCTTCATAGAGTGGGTGGAAAAGCTTCACAGATTTTATATATCCAGAAGCTGCACTAGGATTGTATTGGACTAAGGAGGAACATGCTATGTTGACATGAGAGCACCAAAGATGATGTTGGTGATGCCATTCAGCCTGGGGATCTTATTCTAAATGTCTGCATCTCCTGTCTAAGACCTTACTTAACAGCTTGCTGATTATACCTTCCCAGGAGCAATTCTAAATTTCTTTATATTCTCTTTTATCTTTTTACTGAATTTTTGTTCCAGTTTTGTGGTACAAGTTATTCCCTATTTTTTTTAAAAGTATATACTTAAACATCTTAGATGTATCTTTTCATTATTAATGGGGCAAATACTTTTTACAATGTTTTAAAAGACTTGCTGAGAGATAATTGAGATTGAATTTAATTTGAATTGGATTTGTATGGTTTGAATTGGATTTGTATTTCTATTCATTGCCCAGAGTTTCTTGACTAGATGAATGATTATCAAAACCTGCTACACAAGGAAACCTGTGGTGCCCTCAAATGTTCATTTGCTTTATACCAGCACTTGTTGCTGTGCATGAAACAGGCCATTGCTAAACTACTATTACACCTCCACTTTCTGATGCTAATACTGTACTTCTTTATTTATTTCTCTTTCTTCTTTCAAGTTTTCCTTCCTTCCTTCCTTCCTTCCTTCCTTCCTTCCTTCCTTCCTTCCTTCCTTCCTTCCTTCCTTCCTTCCTTCTCCTTCTTTCTCCCCCTCCCTCCCCTCAAAATCTTTTATCTTGCTGCCCTTCTCTGTTCATAATTCTTCAATAAGCCCCCCATAGTCTAACTGTTCACTTGCTGGATATATTCCAACATTGCTTCCTTCCTTCTTATAAAAATCCCATCCATTGTCGACTTCCGGTTTGCCATCGCAGCTCTGGCGGACGTATGGAGATGAGCTTCGTCTCCAGCGTCCAGTTTTATCCCGCTGGGGGACCCTGGAAAGGGTCGAAAGTCACCCTGTAGGGGCGATGAGCAAGAAGAGGACCCCCACTTGATCGCAGAAGGGTGTCAGCCCTTCTGCTTGATCTGGGGCTGCTCTTCAAACCGACGGGGAAAAGACCGGCCATAGTAATATGGTTTGTCACTAAGCTGCTGACAGCCGAAGTCAGACTTACTACCAAGCACTTTGAAAGCAACGTGGATGAAACTGGGTGAGATCTTATCTTCTCTTTACCCTAAGTACCTTCTTCCTGTAAAAGCTCTTTGAAGTATCTTCCCCCTGTGAGAAGAGAGGGAAGGGAATTTCTATCCCACCCTCTAAGAATAGCGGCGTCTGACTACCCAGGGGGATCAAAGCATTAAAAAGAACAATTTCAATCTAATTGGATTCATATGTTCCTGAAACCTGGGGACCAAAAATTTTCCTATTTTTACTGGAGACTCTTGTTTTTATCTACAAAAAAGAAATAAAACTGGAAAAAGAATTAGAAAAATTTGGGACTTAAAAAAAACTTTAAATGGCACCAGTGACATCTTGTGGTGAAGCTTGGTATGGCAATTTGTTATTTCCTATAATAGAGGGGATTTTATATTGTCAATTAGAGGGTTAAAGGTAGATGTTGAGATAAGGGGAATTTTGGTTATCAGATTTAAAATAGCTGGAAATCAGTTGAAAATAAGGATTTAATTTGTCTAATATTGAAAAATTATATCTAAAAGAGAAAAGAAAATTAATTATCATGAATATGTTTGATTTATTGATTAACCCAGGCAATATATATAATGGTTTTGATTAATTAAAGGGAATATTGTATTATTAAGTAGATGACTTAATATGGTGGGAAATAGATAACTTTTAGGAAATAGAACAAGATTACATTTAAATAGATAAAATGTGTATTTTGGACATTATAGTTTGTTATGAAGTGAGATAAGGGAAATCTTGGTTACCCAAAGTCTGAAAATTATGGCTATCAAAGGTTAAATTGGAATATTGATGAGAAATTAAAAAATATGTAAAAATTAATAACAGGATATGGATTGTTTATGAAGATTGAATATAATTAAGATATGTATAAGCCAAAAATTTATTGATAAATGTAATAATTATGTCTTTATTGAGTTGATATAATTAGAAATATACTAGTTTGAATATGAGACAGTAAATGTTAAAGGAAAAAGAGAAGAAATATCCAATGTTGTAACCTGAGATTTGCACTAAGATTTTGTTATTGAACTATTGATTAACCCAGACACCATGTTGCTTTTTAAATACTCAAATGTAAAATTGGAAAATTAATAAAATATTATTAAAAAAATCCCATCCATTGTCAATTTCCTTTCGCTTTTGATTTTCAAGATATACCTAATTACATATACACCCAAGAAAGGTAGCGAGGGCAGTCTTGGCTGAACTCAAAAAGCTAAGTGACATTGGACTAGGTGAGCACTTCCACAGATGATCACTAAGAAATACAAGACCAAGAATAATGAAATTCCCACAGTGGAGGTATGGATTGTGAAAATGGGTTGTGATTACAGAGGGATAGAATCAAGAACAGAGGGATAGAATCAAGATCACCTGAAAATACCACTTTACAATGCCTTGGTAAGGCCACACTTGGAATACTGCATCCAGTTTTGGTCACCACGATGTAAAAAAGATGTTGAGACTTTAGAAGAGCAACAAAATTGCAGAGAAGAGCAACAAAGTTGATTAGGGGACTGGAGGCTAAAACATATAAGGAACAGTTGCTGGAATTGGGTATGTCTAGTTTAATGAAGAGAAGGACGAGGGGGGACATGATAGCAGTGTTCCAATATCTCAAGGGTTGCCACAAAGAAGAGGGAGTCAAGCTATTCTCCAAAGCACCTGAAGGCAGGACAAGAAGCAACAGATGGAAACTTATCAAAGAGAGAAGCAACCTAGAAATAAGGAGAAATTTCCTGACAGATAGAACAATTAATTGGTGGAACAACCTGCCTCCAGTACTGGAAGTTTTTAAGAAGAGACTAGTCACTTGTCTGAAATAGTATAGGTTCTCCTGCTTGACCAGGGGGCTGGACTAGAAGACCTCCGGGGTCCCTTCCAGCTTCTATTCTATTCTATTCTATTCTATTCTATTCTATTCTATTCTATTCTATTCTATTCTGACTGGTTTGGTCAGAGAAAAAAGGCAAAAAATGTTCTGAAAGACTGGAAACCTTATACTGTATGAACGTTTTGCTGAAAGAAGGAAAAATATGATTTATGGATTTGAGGATTAAAAAAATGCGGATGAAGTGAGAGGTTGAAGGGATTTGTATAACAGCTAAGAGGGAGGGATGATCGTTAGATTACTATTATCTGTTGAAGAAAAGGTTGGAAGTAATTATATTTCCTAACTCTAGTTTCTTTCTTTCCTTTCTTTACTTGCACCTTTTTTCCTTTTTTTGTAGATTTATCTTTTACTTCATATAAAATTCTCTAATAAAAATGCATAAATAAAAAGAGAAAGAAATCCAAGACCTCTAGGCTAGATTGGGAAAATAAAACAGTTGACTGGTGGCAGTCAACATTGCTTTTAATGCCAAGAAAGCAATGGGTCTGTGTTTGGATCCATGCCATCATCAAAAGTTGCGTTCAACATAAAGGACATCATTTTATTTATTACTATACTAGCTGTACCCGGCCATGCGTTGCTGTGGCTCAGTCTGGTTAATGTTGCTGTAGCGTGTGTTGCTTTTACATCCAACAGATGGTGCATATATAAAAACACGCGCATATTCAAATGCAACGTTGTGTCAAAATTTCAAAGCAATCAGTGAAGAACTTTCAGAGATTTAAGATTTTGAACAAACATTTACATTTTTATTTATATAGATTACAATAATCCAACAGTAAGAGGGAAATAATGTAACATATTGTTTGTAACTGTTGTTTGTAATTGTCATTTTTAATCTTTGAATTCTGTCTAGACTCTAGAGTCACTGCTTTGACATGAGTGGCTATATAAATTATTTAAACAAACATATAAATGATTGGTATCTTTTCTCTACCATGCCACGATGAACATTTGTCTAATTTCTTGTATTTTGCTATTTTCTTCTTTGATCACTCTAGAGGTCTACTCTCTGAGTCTGGCAACAGGGAGGGAATTTGCCTACAATAGGAATTACATTAAACTGGAAGAAGTAGCAGATAAAAAAAGGCTGCAGAACATAGCCGCAACGGAAGCAGGCCACTTCCATCAGCCAGATAAAATGCAGTAAGTATTGGCACCTCAGACTTCCTGCCTGTTGACTTCTTGTAACAGGACACCTTGTAACAAGACAGGTAAATATTTACATGGTATACAATGAATGCCCCTTAAGTCATCGAGTTGGTGTCAACTCTTAGTGGTATATTTTTTCCCCAAGACATTTTGTCCCCATCCTGGTCCTTCAGATATTCTAACAGTGAACCCATCACCATTGCAACTGAGTTTATCCATCTCTCTTCTTGCTGTTCTCTTTTTTTCTTTCCTTGTACCCTTCCCAGCATTATGGGAAGAGCTATGTTTTCACACAATGAAATCAAATTATGATAATTATATAGAATCATAGGGCTGGAAGGGACCTTGGAGGTCTTCTAGCCCAACTGTCTGCCCAAGACAGGAGAACTTATCCCATTCTGGAAAAATGGATGTCCAATATTTTCTTGAAAACCTTCCGTGATGGAGCACCCTCAAATCCAGGAGGAAGCTGTTCCATTGATTAATTGTTCTCACTATCAGGAAATCTCCTTAGTTCCAGGTTGAAGCTCTCTTTAAGGAATTTCACCCATTGCTTCTTGTCCTGCCCTCAGGTGCTTTAGAAAATAAGTCAACCCTTCTTCTCTGTGACAGCACATCAAGTACTACAAAACAGCTATCATGTCACCCTTAATCCTCCTCTTTGTCACTCTAGACACACTTAGCTCCCTTAACCATTTATTGTATGATTTAGCCTTCAGATCAATCACCATCTTTGTTGTTCCTTGTTCCTTCCTTCTAGTGTCAGCAATTATTTTTTTTTGCATTGTGGTGACCAGAACTGGACACAGCATTCCCAATGTGGCCTCACTAGTGCAGCATAGAGAGGTACTATCATTTCTCATGATCTTGATGCTATCCTTCTGTTGATGCAGCCTAGGGCAGCATTTACTTGTTTCACAACTGCAGCACACTGATAGCTCATATTTGAGTGGTGATCCATTAGGACAGCTAGATCACTCTCACACTTAGTACTGTTGAGCCAGATACTGCCTATTCTATACTTGTCTGTTTGGTTTTTCTCACCTAAGTGCAGGCCCTTACTTTTCTCATCACAGAACTGTATCTTGTTGGATCTTGTGGCCCAATGTTGAAGTCTGTCAAGATCCTTCTGAATCTTCAGTCTATCTTCTAAAATGTTGGCAATTCCCCCCAGCTTGGAGCCATCTACACATTTTATGAATTCCCCTTCTATCCCCTCATCTAGATCATTTATGAAGATGTTGAAGAACACTGGGCCCCAGACAGAACCTTGAGGTATCCCACTATATGCTTCCCTCCCTGTAGATGTAGTTCACTTGAGGGCTACATGTTGCATGCAGTTGGCCAGCCAACTGTGAATCCATGATGGTACTGTTTATCCCACGTTGTTCTACAGTAGTGGCCAAAATTGTGGAAACCTTTTGGGAAAAGTGTATTTTTGAGGTTTGATGGCTAATAACACTACTTTTTTGGGAGTAGTACCATAAAATTATATATCAATGGAAAGATAATTTAATCAAGAATGTAATGCAATAATTATCTGTTCAATTTTATGAAAAGTTATAACCAAATAACCAGAAAAAGGAAGCACAACTTGCTTAGGTTGATATCAGGTAGCTTTCCTTCATCTGATTGTAGCCAATGAGCATGAATGTTTAGAGAGCCAATTAGGTGTAATCTTCTTTTGGCAATGAGCCAATCAGATCACAGTAGGATTCAGTTATTGATGTCATGTATTGAAGCTGAGAGGAGGACATTTGTGAGTGTGTTGTGTGATTGCTATCAAGTTGTTTGGGTTTTTTTGTGTTTTTTCACTTAGTGAGCTTGTAAATTAAAACGTAATAAAATTAAAGTAATGGTGCAAAGAGTTGACTGGTTGTCTAGAAAGCGATGTAAAATAGTATTATTAAGTGAACAAGGCTACAGTTATAAAGAAATTAGAAGAAAAATTGGTGGAAACTTAACCAAAGGTGGCATTTCTACTGTACACTTTTCCCAAAAGTTTTCCACAATTTTGACCACTACTGCATGTCACCAAAAAATTGCCTACGGTCATTTGTGCCTCAAGTGAGAAGATACTCATATATATATGTCCAGAAGAGTTCTGCAAAGAAATGTGAAACTTGCAATCTTCGAAAAGTTATGTTTCAAGAAGAATTCTATTCAGAGTGTCCCTGTGTCCTCATTCTCTCAGCAAGGCCAGAAACCAAAGGCCAGAAAGAAGATGGAATTGTTCCCATAAAAATACACAGATCGGAGATTGGATGAAAATTCATTGAAACATAGGTTTATTAGTATGGTACTAAATTAAAAGGGTGAGATTGTAATCTCACTATAGAGAATTATGCAAATTAGAATGTCCGTGTGATTGGATATATCAACCAAGAATTTGAATACAGCAGCCTACTAGGCACTTAGTCTGGTCAGTTGTGGGAAGCGGTGGGATTCAAATATGTGAACAACCGGTTCTCTGTGTGGATGCCACTTCCGGAAGTCCATTCTGGGCCTGGGCAACAAAAAATTAGCTACCGATTCTGTCGAACTGGTGCGAACTGGCTGAATCCCACCACTGGTTGTGGGATTCTAGTAACTTCTAGTAACGTTTTACACCTTTTCAACATTCCTTGGCATTCTAAATGTTTTATAGGTGAGCTGACAGGGCTTATTGTTTGTCACGTCTATGGCAAAGGAGATTTGGGGAGAAGGTGATATGCTTGCCTTAAGCCAGTGATGGCGAACCTTTTAGAGACCGAGTACCCAAAAACTGGCCCCGCCCCCACCCCACCCCCTGCCTCACCCCTGCTCCGCCCCCCATCCACTGCCTGCCTGCCCGCAGGGCCACTCACCACCTCCAGGGCCCGCCGCAGATCGCCCAGGCAGCCCAGCAGCGCTATGGCGGTCACGCCCTCTGCCCACGCCTTGCAGCATCAACTGTGCACGATGGGGTGTGAGGGCAGAGTCTTGTCTACGCTGCCTGGCTGCCATGTCCTTGGCTGCGCTGCTCCGGGTGGGCCACGCTCAGGGGCAAGTCTCCTTCAGGGGGGCTGCTGGAGAGGAGAGAGTCGTGGGGGGAGGCGAGGCTGGGGCAACAATACGTGTGCCCACAGAGAGGGCTCCGAGTGCTGCCTCTGGCACCCGTGCCATAGGTTCGCCACCACTGCCTTAAGCAGTGCCATTTTTTCCTCTTAATTGCTAAGAACTGAGCTCTCTGTGAAGGGAAAGCTTGATTCTGAGGGCATATTCTTTCCCTGCAATGTTGCAGCATTCACATGAAACAATGCTCAGTATTTATCCCTGTTAAAAGCTCAAGAATTGCTTGCTTGCACCGATCTCGAACAGGTAGTCCTCAACTTACAACTATTTGTTTAGTGACCATTGGAAGCTACAACAATTAAAAAATTGGCTTGTGACTGTCACAGCATCCCCCACGGTCATGTGATCAACATTCAGGTGTTTGGCAACCAGATTGTGCAGCATCCCAGGGTCAAGTAATTGCCATTTGTGATCTTCCCAGCCAGTTTCCAATAAGCAAAGTCAGCGGGGGAAGCTGGATTCAATTAATGACCATGCGATCCACATAACTACTACACTTAACAGCCATGGCAAATAAAGGTTGTAAAATTGGGCACAACTTACAACTGCCTTGCTTGGCAATGGAAATTCTGATCCCAGTTGTGGTTGTAAGACGAGCAGGACCTGTATGGTATTGGCATTGTGTTGGACTAGAATCAGAGGAACCCAGATTCCAATCTTCCCTCAGCCATAAAAGGTCACAGGGTGACCTTGGGCCAGTCACAATTTGAAGGAAGTGATGCTGGCTTGTGTTCTTCAAGGAAAGATGGGATAAAATTCTACCAAACACATTGAAATACTCAATGCATCTCAGTGCATGTTATGTGGCAGGTGCCTACCTCAAAGTCACACAAAGACTATTAGCTACCTTATGATATTGCTGCTCAGGAGTGTACAGGTAGTCCTCGACTTATGACCAGAACTGAACCTCACATTTCTGTTGCTAAGTGAGACACTTGTTGAGTGAGTTTTTTCCCACTTTACAATCTTTCTTGGCACAGTTGTTACATGAATCACTGCAGTTGTTAAGTTAGTAACATAGTGGTTAAGTGAATCTGGCTTCCACGTTGACTTTGCTTGTCAGAAAGTCACAAAAGGGGATCCCATGATCCTGGGACACACTGCAACCATCATAAATATGAGGCAGTTGCTGAGCGTTGGAATTTTGATCATGTGACCGTGGGGATGCTGCAACCGTTGTAAATGCGAAAAATGGTCACGATGCGTTGTATCTTTTCAGATGCGTTGTAACTTCAAACGGTCATTAAACGAATTGTTATAAGTCAAGGATTACCTGTAGTATTTCTGTAGAGTGGCATTCCACTCTATTTAATCATTATGAACTGACTGTTGTGCTGTGAGCTTTGTTAGAAAAGATGGATCAATTCTTGATCGGTCTTTATGGAATGGTGGCGCAAAGCGTTGTTCTCTCTGGGTCCTCACCTCCTCTGCTGCCTACTAAGTATCTTGAGTTGTAGCTCCCATTGGATCAGCCAGAGAAGTCAACATGGGGTTGGTGGTGGGGCAGACCTTGCCTGTCTCCAGCCATCTGGCACTTCCTGAGCCTCAGGCCACCTTCTTCTGCTTGGTTGAGTCATAGATTGATTTGTAGAATTCTAAGAGGAGCCTTGCAGAGGTCCTGGGCCTCTCCAGAGTTATGAAATGTCCACATTTCTCCAGCCAATGCACTTGGGAATTAGGAATGGCATCCGCCAAAATTTCTGCACCCGAAGAATCAAAGACCTACAGAACAAAGAAATATTGAATTTCCTCCTCCCCTTGAAAGTCTTTTTAAAGTGCATTTAAAAGAATCTCCTTATTTGAAAGATATTAACTAATGAAGCTGCTGAATTCTATTATGCATATTATTGTTTCTTCAAGGACGGAGTCATTTAACTTGATCTTCCCTTTATTAAACCTTTTAGGTGGGTATCAGTATATCTGGATTCTCTTGGCTTAAGTCTTTCTGTGTAAAATCTTTTTTTTTAAGTTTTATTGATTTTCTAGTTTTACATTTAAGTATTTAAAAAGCATCGTGGTGGTTGGGTTAATCAATAATTCAATAACATAAAAGGGTCTTTAGTACAAATCTCAAACTACCACATTGAATATTTCCTCTCTTTTTCCCTTAGTATTTACTGTCTCATGTTTAAGCTAATACAATTCTTATTATATCAATTAAGTGAAAATAACATTGTAACATTTATCAATAGTTTTAGCTTATACATATCCTAATTGCTTTAACATTCAATCTTTATAGACAATCAATATCCTGTAATTAGTTTTTCCCAATTTTTAGTTTCCCATCAATATTTAAATTTAACATTTAATATTTATAATTTCCAAGTTTTAGGTAACCAAAGTTTCCTTTACCACAATTCATCACAAAACCTAATGTTCAAGATACATGTCCTATCTCTTTGAATATATTCTATTTCTCACCATCTTACATCATCTAGTTGATAATACAGTATAACATTCTTATTTTCTACTAATTTCCAAATGTCTTAAATCTAATTTCCCCCTTATTTCAACATCAAATACTTCCTCTCTTTTTCTCTTAATATCTACTATCTCATATTTAAACTAATACAATTCTTATTTTATCAACTATGTAAAGACGTTTATTACATTTATCAATTTTTTTAGCTTATATATATCTTAATTACTTTTACATTCAATCTTTATAGACAATCAATATCCTACTTAATTGTTTCCCCCAATTTTTAATTTCCCATCAATATTCAAATTTAACTTTTGATATTTATACTTCCAAGTTTTAAATGAGTTTAAAGTTTTCTTTATCTCAGTTCATAGCATAATCTAGTATTCAAAGTACACATCTTGTCTGTTTGAGTATATTCTATTTTAATTAATAACATGACATCTTCACTAATAAATCCAAATCCCAATTTTCTTCAGCCTTATTCTAGCTTTCTTTCTTTGCCAACTCGCCTTCCATGTCCGTGCTTTTGAATCATCAAATAGATCTCCCTCTGTTATTGTATATATTATTTGAAATAAAAGAGACCATCCAATCGCCATTCTTTTGGAAGGACTAACAAATCGTCTCTCTATTATTCCATCTCCCTGTAGTTGTCCTGGAATGTTTATCTTCTCTTCAGTCTGTTCTTCTTCTTGCTCCTCAGATTTCTTCTGGTTTATATAGTAAGTCTTTTCCATTTTCAGTGTTATCAGTCCCTTTTGTGGGTTTTCCATTAACTATGTTTGTTGGTCCATTGAATCCTCTATCATAGTGTTTGATTGTTCCACTTCTGCTATTGTGTTCTGTGTAATTGATTCTTTAATTGTAGTCAAAGTTAGGGTTTGAATATCTAGGCTGACATCTTGTTCTTTTCTATAGCGTCTTATTTCGTCAGAAGCTGTAAGAATAGTTTCATGAATTGCTTTCAACATAGAAAGAATCTTCATCCATATTCTCTTAGTGGTGTATTAAATTAAAAGCTTTACAATCAGGGGATGAAAATAGTTTTATCACTCGGTATAGAACACAGCTGAGCTTCTCATAGCTGATATCTGCCAAGGTTAAAAAAGTCTTATCTGTAGTCTGGGCTTCAACCCAAGTCTCTTTTAGACAATAACAGGTTATAGTATCAGGTTTAGCCACAAGATGTCATCAATGCAATTTAAGGTTTTTTAAGTCCAAAATTTTTATAATTCTTTTTACAATTTTACTTCTTCTTTGTAAGTAAAAACCCAAATCTTCAATAGGGATAAGAAATCTTTTGGTCCCCAAATTTTAGAAACATATAAATCCAATTAAAAAAAGGTTATTCTTGATCTTCCTTGCTCTTTTCTCTACCATTTCTCCTGTTATTACTAGTTCTTTCATTTCAGCTTATTTTTTATTCTTATCCATCTCCTTTAACCAAGCTGAGACCTTGTTGTATGGTAGAAATGTTTCTGATTGCATTGAAATTGGAGATTCTGCCTATAATTTGCAATTAGAGCTTCATATATGCTGATCTTCTTAACTATAGCTATTGTTTGCTGCTTTATTATTTCCAGTGCTTCCTTGATCTTCCTTCTTTCTAAGTGGTATTTTTTGATTAGGTATGCTTTGATCTTCTTGTTCTTCAGCTTCTTTTCTTTCATCTGTTCTAATTTGCTTGTATCAGATCTCAACTTGCTGAACTTATTTTCTAGTCTGATCTTCCATTTTGGTGGCTCACTATTTGGCTTTTTCTTCTCCTTTGTTGATTTTACATCACAAATATTCAGTTATAATTGCAGCTGTGCTGTACATTGTTTGATTTGTTTCTTTTTTTCTTTCTTCCTTTCTCTTGGAGAAAAAGTCTTTTCTTGTGCTAGCTGTTTCTTTGGAACAAGCTTCAATGCAGGCAGCCATATTCTGATGTTTTTGTGCTGTTCTAATGCTCAGTTATTCTACTTCTTTAGTTAGAGGGCTTTGTTCTTTCCAAGGCAGGGTACAGTGTGCCTGGTTTCCAAATGAAAACAATTCTATGTCTCTGTTGGATTCCTCTACTGCCCACTCCCTCTGGTTTGCCTTTATAATCTGAGTTACTTCTGACAAGGCTTTGATTTCTTTGCCCTGGGTAGACCTTTGCAGTTCTTCCAATTCTGTTTCTGTGAATACTTTATTTCATATTATAAATCTATGTTAATCTGCTAGCCCCTGTTCTGTTATTTCTGATTCTAGATGTTGTTCTTTCCAGAACTGGTGCATTCGTTTGGTACGGTTGAACTTCTGGCAGAGCTTTCACCTTCCTCATAGCACACAAGACCCACACCCATGTCAAGGGAGTGCCTCACTGGGGGATAATGATGATGATGATTAAAAATCTCCCTATTTAACTCTTCACCTTAGCCCAGGAGGAAGAAAGAAAACCTCTCTCTCTCTCTCTCTCTCTCTCTCTCTCTCTCTCTCACACACACACACACACACACACACACACACACAACCTGTCAACAATTTCCAAAATCATGAAATCAAATTTTTGTTTTGTTTTCATTTAATTTGTAAATTCCCTAAAGAAATAACAAAAATTACCCTCACCTGACCCACCTAGTGAGGAGAACAAGGTCTCTCTGTGTCTGAATTTGGGGGATAAAGGAGCAAAAGAAGTACTTTAAACCTAATAGGCTCCTCTGACACTTAAAAGCCCTGAAGTCTCCCAAATAAATCCTCATCCTGCCCTCTTCTGGAGTGTGACCCTCAACAAGCCATGCAAAGTCCTCACACTAATGAAAATGATTCCTTTCTTACTATCTAGGAAGGTGTATGCTTCCAGCCCTTCCTTTATTGGTGGACATCACATTCCGATATAAAAAAAGGCAGGCCCTGAGCCTTGAATTCAGGCCAAGTAAAATTCTCTAGTAATACAATAATTTCCATTGTTGTTAGGGTTTCCTTGCCTCATTGCAACACAATGTGCACAAAATCCCAGATACACATAAATCCCTTACCTTGTCCTCTTTTCCCCAAATAATCTGGGTGGGAGCTTTGATTTTCCACATCTTCTCATGGAGGCTGTACCTTGATTCAGTGCTGGTGAGGTCCAGAAAACCTTTCTCAATAAAAGGAAGCAGAATTGGTTTGTTTCTTTCCATTTCTAACGAGCAGTGAAACCTGTCATGGGCTTAGTAGTAACTGTGAGAGGGATCTCGTAGTCCTAGTGGGCAATCACTTAAATATGAGCCAGCAGTGTGCTGCAGCTGACAAAAAGGCCAACACAGTGCTAGGCTGCATTAACAGAGGGACAGAATCAAGATCACATGAAGTATTAATACCACTTTACAATGCCTTAGTAAGGCCACACTTGGAATTCTGCATCCAGTTTTGGTCACCACGATGTAAAAAAGATGTTGGGACTCTAGAAAGAGTACAGAGAAGGGCAACAAATATGATTAGGCGACTGGAGGCTAAAACATATAAGGAACGGTTGCTGGAATTGGGTATGTCTAGTTTAACAAAGAGAAGGACGAGGGGGGACATGATAGCAGTGTTCCAATATCTCAGGGGCTGCCACAAAGAAGAGGGAGTCAAGCTATTCTCCAAGGCACCTGAGGGCAGGACAAGAAGCAACGGATGGAAACTAATCAATGAGAGAAGCAACCTAGAACTAAGGAGAAACTTCCTGACAGTTAGAACAATTAACCAGTGGAACAACCTGCCTCCAGAAGTGGTGAATGCTCCAACACTGGAAGTTTTTAAGAAGAGACTGGACAGCCATTTGTCCGAAATGGTATAGGGTTTCCTGCCTGAGCAGGAGGTTGGACTAGAAGACCTCCAAGGTCCCTTCCAACTCTATTCTATTCTATTCTATTCTATTCTATTCTATTCTATTCTATTCTATTATTTGCCTGTTTCTGATCTTCTGTTTTCATATAAATAACACGATGAGTTAAATTTGATTAAGGAACACTTGGCTGGAACAGTAACTCGAACCCTTTGCTATCCCATTTGGCTGATTTAATGCCAGTCCAGCAGCTTTTCCAACTTGCATCTCTTTCGTGTAGCTGGACAATAACCTCTGAATCCCACACCCAATGGGCATTAATTGACTGGGAATTATGGGAGTTATATTCCTAACACCCTTGGAAGGCTTGTAAATTGGGAAAGACTGATCTATGATGATTACAAAGGAGATATGAACTGTAGGACCTCAGTATGCAGAGTGGTACAGCTATATCATGGTAGTGTATCAAGAGACAACTGATTTTCCCAAGACTATTTAACATTTTAAAAATCAAGAATCAAGTGTCAAATTCAACCTAGAAATAAAGAGAACTTTCCGGACATTGAGAACAATTAACCAGTGGAATGGCTTTCTTTCAGAAGTTGTAGGTGCTCCATCACTGGAGGTTTTCAAGAAGACTTTGGACAGCCAAAGTCTGATATACTATAGGACAGTGGTGGTGAACCTATGGCACGGGTGCCAGTCCTAGGCCTTCAGCTGGGTTTTATAAAACCTTTTCGCTTTAGGCCTCCGCTGCTTTGTACAAAAAAAAAAGGTTCAATCAATCAGTCAATTTCAACTTCTCGCAGGGAAAAAAATGATCTTGCAAAGTTAGAATTGATTGATTGAACTTTTTAGTCCACCCAGTCTGCTGTTACCACCGCTGCCACGCTCACCTAATGGGCCACACCCACCCAATGGGCCACACCGGACGATGCATAAGTGGGTTTTGGGTTGCAGTTTGGGCACTCAGTCTCTAAAAAGTTCACCATCACTGCTATAGGGTCTCCTGCTTGAGCAGGGGGTTGGACCAGATGACCTCAAAGGTCCCTTCTAACTCTGTTGTTCTGCTTTGTCAAATATAACATGCAAATGCAATCAACATGTGCTGAATGGAGAGTTGATGTTGGCTCCTGGACCCTGGATTCATTATATTGGTGCTAAATGTAGGCTTGTCTTTCTGAAATGTGGGCTGGTCCATATTGTGTCTTGTACTTACATTTTACAAAAACCGACTTATGTGATCTCCGATCTTCAAGATAACCCTTTAGGAGCTAAAAGGTGAGAAATCAAAATGGCAAGTCAGAAGTTATTATTTTTATTTATTTTATTTATTAAATTTATATAATGCCCATATCCCTATAGGGCAACTGTGGGAGGCTTACAGAATAAGTTATATTGCATTGAATTATGTTTGAATCGAATTTGCAATTTCTTAAAAGTTTTTGAAATGTGTGAGCAGCCAAGCATAAATATGCCTATTCCCAACTCTAGGGACACCAACGTGATGAAATAAGTATCACATTTTTCTAAGGCAAGTTTGCCCTTTCATATTTGAATCATGACATCATATGCAAATAGATAAGGAATGGTCCTTGAGTCACTGTGTTGTACATTTTGTCATTTACTCTGCACCAATGTAACCTATGTTCAGCAAAGCTGGATATGCACAATCACATTCCCGATTAGCAGTTCATTGCATTATTGGTGAGTATAGTTCTTTTCACTGAAATCCCTTTTATCCTATAAAAGTCATTTTGAAAACCAGTCTTATCTTGCATATTTCACAGAGAGGGCGGCGCTCAATATTAGGCTGGCTATTTTGATGAAGATCATGGGTTCAAGCCCATTCTTGACAACTTAGTCAACAATGAATAAAGCACAATTGAACCAGTAGGTTAAAAAAGAGGAAGATGGTCTTGGCAAAAATGGTTAATTTTTGAAAAGTATCTATGGGCAGTTTCAGTTAAGCACAGCTGAGGAAAATTAAATCTGTAGTCCTCAGGTTGCCTGTTTAATTTCTAGCCTTGTCATAGAATCCTAAAAGTGCTTTTTTCATCAAAGGCAACTGGATTTTGTTTTACCTTGAAGACATTTCATTTCTCATCCAAGAACATTCTTCAGAAAGCTTCTTGGATGGGAACCGAAATGTCTTCAAGGAAAAACAAAGTCCAATTGCCTTTGAAAATGCATCTTTGGGACAACCATGACCTGGATGATTGAGAATCTCCACTGACACTTGTTGTAGAATGATGCCTTTAGTGGATATTGTGGAAAATTAATTATTAGTCTTTAGCTCATGGGTGTCAAACCTGCGAGGTACCATGATGTATCGTGACTTTTTTCCCATTGCCGGCACGATTTTGACATGATGGGCGCGGTTTTGGCGTGACACAGTTTGACACCCCTGCGTTTAGCTGATAATATCCTACACTGACAACTGACAACGCTCTTTTGGTAAAGGAAGATCTAAGACCAAGCATTGTGGGGGGACTTTTTATAGCACTGGAACAACCTCCTTCTTTCTTTCTTTTGTGTCTTTAGACTACAAATCTGAAGGCACTAATGTCCTGGTTATTTATTTTATGGTGAGCAGTTCCAGGATACCTTTCTTTTTTAAAAAAGAATGTTTGAATGAATGTAAGAATGGGTGGGTAGATGAATGAATGAACCTGTCCACACCTCTCTTGTCCAGTTTCTGTATTTTTGAAATGTTTGTGTTCTTTTACCTTTTGGGTTGTGTGCTCTCTCTGGCCACCCCATTAAAATAAGAGAGCCAGGGAAGGAGAAAGATGTTATCAGAAGAGACTAGGTAACAACATAGCAATCCACGAAAGGTCAGATCTTCACCTGAATCTTTAAAAAAATGGGATGGTATAAGCACAGCTTTATGAAGTTTTCCATCTGCTCTTCTGTAACTGGGATAATAGCATTCTCCACAGAGCCCTTAGAGAAAATCAGCTCACGTAATTGGGCAAAAAATTCACTATCAGTTAAATACCTCACACCTGTAAGTAGAGGAAAGTGCAAAATTTTAAAAGCTAATGTAAGACAAACGTAACATTTGAACAGGAATTGCAGGCATAGATTTATTTAAGGAAAGCATATATCATTTATTCTCATAATTAGGTTTCAATTATATTCACAGCTGGCACAAGTGGAATAACTGGTGGTAAAAGATTGGATAGGGAAAATGGTAGTAAGCCAAGCCATAAAGCTTAACAATCATGGCAGGTAGACCTTATGTGAAGAGTCCTATTACCACCAAAACATCCAGTTGATCATCACTTAACAGAATAACAGAATAACAGTTGGAAGAGACCTTGGAGATCTTCTAGTCTAACCCCTGCTCAAGCAGGAGATTCTATACCACTCGGGACAAATGGCTGTCCAATCCCTTCTTAAAAATCTCCAGTGATGATGCACCCACAACTTCTGAAGGCAAGCCATTCCACTGATTAATTGTTCTGTCAGGAAATTTCTTCTTAGTTCTAGGCTGGATCTCTCTTTGATAAGTTTCCATCTGTTATTTTTTCTCTTGCCCTCAGTTGCTTTGGAGAATAGGTTGTCCTCTTTTTCTCTGTGACAACCCCTCAAATATTGGAAGACTGTTATCATGTCACTCTAGTCCTTCTCTTCATTAAACTAGACATGCCAAGTTCCTGCAACCATTCCTCGTATATTTTAGCACCCAGCCCTCTAATCATCTTTCTTACTCTTCTGTGCATTTCTTCTAGAATCTCAATATCTTTTTTACATCATGGTGACCAAAATTGGATGCAGTATTCCCAGTGTGGTCTTACTAACTTACTACTACTTACTTCCCTTATGTCCTTTCTAAAGACCACAAAGAGGGCTGCACATCCTAATATGTGGGCAGAATTGTGTTTAAACCTTTGAATGCTGCATGAAAAATACAGGTAGTCCTCGACTCACAACCATTTGCTTAGTGACTATTTGAATGTTACAAGTGACCTATGACCATTTTTAGAGTTATGACCGTTGCACCAAACCCCATGGTCATGTGATCAAAATTCAGACATTTGGCAATTGGTATGTGTTTATGATGGTTGCATTGCCCTGGGATCATGTGATCTCCTTTTGCAACCCTCTGACAAGCAAGGTTAATGGGTAAGTCCAATTCATTTAACAACTGCGGTGATTCACTTAGCAACTGTGGCAAGAAAGGTCATAAGATGGGGCAAAATTTACTTAACAGCAGCATAAATTTTGGGTTCAGTTGTGGTTGTAGGTTTACCTGTATTTAAGATAGATTAAAATACTAAACAGAAAGTGAACCACCATGTTTTAAACTGCTGAATTCTGAGCTTTCTCTCAAGGTAGGCCAACTATCCAATTCTGCAGTTAGTCTCATCTGGGTTTGAGGCTTCCTTGCAAGCTAATGCCCCCAAATATGACAGTCTGAACAGCAGAATATAGTTACTGGCAAGATAACTAACCGGTGGTCATCACAATGGACCCATGCATACTTTTCTAGGTTTGTCATAATATACCCAGTCCCCAAGAAGAGACCAACAATGCTGGCAGGTGTTTCAGGTCACAAAACCAGGAAAACATGAGCATCACATAGCATGAGACTGAAGTCATCCTAGGTAAAACCTCTTAATGTAACCAAGAGGGTAGCAGTAAAATTGGTAACCTTAATTCAGTTCTAGCCACAGAAACGGTTACACTGAAATGCATGAAGAAGCATTGCATCTGATGAGAGAAACCATCTCCAAACAGTCCATCAAGTTCTTATAATCTAGCTCTGGGATCTCCAAATTTGGCAACTTCATGACTTCCCCAGCCACCATGAGCTAGAGCAGTTTCTCAACCTTGACAATTTTAAGGCATGTGGACTTCAACTCCCAGAATTCCACAGCCAGCAAATTGTCAAGGTTGAGAAACACTGATAGAGTTTGGATCAAGCATTCTATCTTTTCCTTCAGAATTTACTTACTTTATGTAGATACTTACCAGCTGGGCAGAGGAGGGCTAACGAGGAGACATGGGCTGGATAGAGAGCGGCATAAACCCCAGCAACCATGCCTCCCATGGACATGCCAACCAGGTGGAAAGGCTTGTGGTTCAGACCAGCACACTGGACAAACTGAAACAAGCATTGGGAACAAAGAGATTGTGGCTGTGTTTTCATGAGATGCTTACCCATGCTTACCTATTTTTTCCCTAAACTATAGTAAATCATTTTTTTGGCTTTCCACAATGTTCCAGGTGGCAACATCTAACCCATAGTGCTCATCTTGGAAAGCTAAGCAGGGTTTGATACTAGAAATATTTGACTGAAACTGAACTAGGAGTGAAAGGGACGTTGGAGGTCTTCTAGTCCAGCCCCCTGCTCATGCAGATGAACCTATACCATTTCAGATAAGTGACTGTCTAGTCTCTTCTTAAAAACCTCCAGTGATGGAGCACCCACGATTTCTGGAGGCAAGCTGTTCCACTGGTTGATTGTCCTCATTGTTAGGAAGTTTCTCCTTAATTCCAGGTTGCTTCTCTCTTTGATTTGTTTCCAACATTATTTCTTGTCCTGCCTTCTGTTGCTTTGAAGAATAATTTGACCCCCTCTTCTTTGTGGCAGCTCCTCAAATACTGGAATACTGCTATTATATCACCCTTATTTCTTCTTTTCTTTAGACTAGCTAGCCAAACCCAAGTCCTGCAGCCGTTCTTCGTATGTTTTAATCTCCAGGCCTTTGATTATTTTAGTTGCACTTCTCTGATTTTTTTCCAAAGTCTCAACATTTTTTTTGTAGTATGGTGACCAAAATTGGTTGCAATATTCCAGGTGTGGTGTTACAGAGTTTTATAAAGCAGTACTAATACTTCACATGATCTATGACTCTGTTTATACAACCCAGGATTGTATTAGCTTTTTGGCTGCTGCTGCACACTGCTGGCTCATATTCAAGTGATCATCTACTAGGACTCCAAGGTCCCTCTCACAGTTACTGTTTTTTAGCCAAGTCTTGCCTAATCTGTATTTATACTTCTGATTTTTCCTGCTTAAATGTAAAACTTTGCTTTTCTCCACATTAAAATTCATTTTGTTGGATAGGGTCCGTTGTTCAAGTTTGTCAAGACCCTTTTGAATCCTGAGCTTGTCTTCTGGGGTGTTGGCTATTCCTGCCAGTTTAGTGTCATCTGCAAATTTGAGGAGTTCCCCTTTTATTCCCTTATCTAAGTTATTTATGAAAAAATGAAGATAAAATATTATCTTCAAGAAATCAAAAGGACATGTCCATAAAGTCATCAGAAGTCATGCTCGACTGAAAGGAGATTCTACATTTTAATGCAAACAATAGCCACTTTATATATTTTTTATTGACAGCCACTCCTTGAGTTTGTATCTAATTTCTCTCACACACCCTACTTTCACCATTTGCTGCCAATCACCAGCCTTCAAAGAACAATGTATCATATCAAGAAAGGACCTACCTGGTGTACCCTTTTAGCTTGAGCAACTGCTGTGTAACTTTCTCCGAGCAAGCGAGTGGTTCCCCCGTGGCCTGGCAGATCAAGGCAGATCAAGTGGAGGCCCTTAGGAAAGACCTATGGGGAAATGGTTCTGCATGTGAATCCAAGGAATCAGAACAAAAATAGCTGGCTCTGTTCGCTGCCAAAAGCAGGACTAGAGAAGAAACATTTTTCTTCTTGGTCCTGGAATCAGATCCACTTCTCTTTTGCCCTCCCTTCCCCACCCATTCCACACCATCTTTTCCTCTTCTTCCATTGATATCACCAAATAATGCGTTTTGGAAAATTGAGCATGCTCACACTTCACTGATTTTTTTCAGAACTCTCTCTCTCTCTCTCTCTCTCTCTCTCTCTCTCTCTCTCTCTATCTATCTATCTATCTATCTATCTATCTATCTATCTATCTATCTATCTATCTATCTATCTATCTATCTATCATCTATTTCTGCCTGCCTGCCTCCTTCATTCTTTCATTAAAATTTCAGGAAAGAATGCATGAGACTACATGAGATTTCCACAACTGTCTTTTCAATATTATTTTATTAAGGAAAAAATGCACAGTGATGCCCAAATATTTCATAAAATTGCCAGATCCTGGTGTGACACAGCCAATTCCTCTTTGCAGCTGTTTGGCAAGGCATAAATGATCCCTAACATCAGGAGGGCCAAAACCACCTGTAGCCTAAGGACTGGGTTAAATTTCCTATTTGCTTCATCCATAGTGGCAGAGAGCTGGTTCTCATCTACCTCCAAGAAGATAAAGAAAAATTGGACAGAACCTCAGATGTGGATATTAGTAAAGGCCATACTAGCCAGGAACTTTGGAGAAGGTCCTCCTATTTGGAGGATGACCAGAGTGGGACAGGTTGTATTTGAGACCCAGGTCACATAGTACCCACAGTTTTCCCCTTGATCATTGTGATGTTGCTCCCTTTTCCACACATCTCACTCTGCCCAGTGAGAAGGGATCCCAGGAACTGTAGGCAGATGGGACACAGGGAATGGCACTGGCACATTTCCTTTAAAAGGAACTAGTTGTGAGCAAGAGCACAGAAGGTTTCCTCTCTGATCAGACCAGCATCATGATCAGACCAGCATCACCCAAGCTAGAGTATGTAAAAGGAAGACCTACTTGGATGGTATTTAACCACATGTCTTTGTTGAGTGAGAATCCATGAAGCATCAGCACAGATGGTCGGGATCCGGGTTCCCCTCGGGTGAAGTAGCTAAATTGGTATCCCTCATTATTGAGGTACTTCACCTTCACCCCCATTTTCAGACGCTTAGTCCTGAAAATATGGAGAACAGAATGGAAGACTGATGGGGATTTTGTGGAAGAGGCGTATTGTGGAATGACTTCCATTCCAAGCTTAAATCGCAGTAGATGGAAGAGGCTGTAAAAGCTGCTGAAGGCTTTTAGAATGGTGTGAGGTTGTAGATGAGGACTGTGGGTAGGTGGCAATGACAAGACCAACAAGGCAGTCTTCAACATAAGCAAGAGGAGTGGCCAGTGAGGAAGCTATTAAAGAGTGCAAGAAAATGGGGAAAACTCTTCCATATGGAGAGACTCTAATATTCTGATCTTGTGCCAAGATCAGCCTCCAGATTAAGAAACCTCATGCAGATGTTATATAGCTGTTTAAATCAATAAGTCAATGAGGCTAGCTATAGGGAGGGGACCTGCAACTAGTAACCCTACATGACAAAATTTTTCTGAAACATTTGAATTGCTTCTTCTCTCCAGATGTTCATGGAGTTTCGGGACAAGATGCAACTACTTGTCTTAGTTTTATCTCTACTCAAATGTTGACTTAAACGATGGGGCCAAAAACTAGACTTTGTTAGCATTTGACTAAGCACCCTGACTTAAAAAAAACACACACCTTTCTTCTGGTAATTGAATACTGCTCTAGTTCAGAGGTCCCCAAACTTTTGTGCACCAGGGACCAGTTCTGTGGAGAGAGGTTTTTCCGCAGACCGGAAAGGGTGTAGTTTTGTGTGCTGCCTGCATCCTGCGGATGGGGCTTTGCTTGTTTGTGTGGACCAGTTGCTGGCATGCCGCAGCCCAGTACTGGTCCACGGACTGAGGGTTGGGAACCCCTGCTCTAGTTGACCAATTATGTATTTTCTCTTTTTCATATATTTTACAAGAAATACACTTACCAGATCATGATCCTGAATAATAGTGAAGGTAACACACTGAACTTTGAGATGAAAAAAGATAAGAGAGCCATAGCAGTGTGCATAATTGTTCTGATCATACTGTGGTCCATGCTTGCCAATTAAGGAACTTTTCCTGCTGCATAAAATCAAAGGGTGATACAATCTTAATAAATAATACGGTTAAATTATTTGTGGCCTTATAATTTTAACAGAACTGGTTAGTTAATGACTCAGGTCAACAACAGATTTCTTCATTATTCTGATTAATGATGGCATGATGGTCATAATTTGGATTGCTTCACGATTAGTTATGGAAAGTCATGAAGGTTTAGCACAGTGGTTCTCAACCTTTTTAATGCCGCGACCCCAACCGGTCGTAAGTCGAGGACTAAACCGATCGTAAGTCGAGGACTAAACCGGTCATAAGTCGAGGACTAAACCGGTCGTAAGTCGAGGACTACCCAACCGGTCGTAAGTCGAGGACTTTCCCTGCCCGGGAGCGCTGCGCATGCGTGGTTCCGCCCCCTGCGCCAGCCAAGGCATAGCTGTCAAGTGGCAGAGACGGAGCAGGCCGACCACCAGCTGGCCCAGCTCAAGGGAGGTAAGGCACCCGCCGGAAAAGGGGAAAAAATGGTGGACAGCCTTGCTTGGCGACCCCCATGAAATGGTCGATCGACCCCAAATGGGGTCGCGACCCATAGGTTGAGAACCGCTGGTTTAGCAGGTAATCGTGACGGTGAAATCAGAAGCAATATGTCCCTTGATGCTGATTGCAGAGGAGCAGGAGTAGAAGGATTCAATTGATTTTGGGTTGAGAAAAGAAACGGTGATTATTATGATTTAAGAGAAAAAGTCCTGATTATAAACTCTCTCTTATTTGATTACTGTGGACACAATGCTAGACTAGATACATAGCTTTGGGATTGAACTACTAACTCCCCTTTCAATAACAGGAATTACTTCTTTGCAGAAAGACAAGTAATCTGTAAAATTTGCAACCACAAAACATACAATTTGTGTAGCTTTAGAAAAAAAAATCAAATAAATTTATGGAAAATAGGACTGTTAAAAACTTCTCTGGCAACAGAGCTTATGGTTTATTTAAAATCCTAGGGACGTTGTACCTTCTAATAAAGGCTTCTGGAAACAAGATGGATATCTGGTTAGATTTGAAACAGAATGTTGAATTAGATAAACCTTTGGATAGATTCCCTAGTTTTTATTATGATCTCATGACCAGAAGGTATATTAACCCCCAAGTTACTTGAAAAGAAATTAATTATGTATTATGTTAATTTGGGAAATATCAAAAGGAGGAAAGCAATAATATTCTCAAGTGATGCCCTATGGCCACTGTGGTATCTTCTTCAAGTCTCTGTGTGTCTCTGTGTGTGCATGTGCATGTGAGCATATGCGTGCTCTATATAGTTGGAAAATGATAGCTTCTCTGTTTTTCTAACTTTAATAAAAAAATTACTTTGTTTTAACTGTTGCAACTCTCGGTTGCATATATAATTTAATGTAATGATAGTAAACATTTACTTAAACATTTAAAGCAATTTAAAATTATGTAATTGATGTAACGAAGCTGATTAGATAGCAATCATCCAGATGTTTATATGGAAATAATACCCGTTCTACATAGTGGGAATGCCTTCTGAATAAATGTGTGTTGTGTTATACAGTTGGAACGAGTATCTTTGTGTGTATGCCAAACTAGATAACTTGATGTGACTATAACTATGGAGGCCTGGGAGTTTGTTCAGTAGTCACAATAGGAAATTGTGAGCAAGACAGGATATGGAGCGCCTTTTAGATGATGGAATTTAAGCTACTTCTACTTCTGTAATAGGAGGATATTTGTATCTCGGGGTTGATATGAGGGGTCCTTGGTACTCTGTGAGCTTGGCTGTTTTCTTGTAGATGTTTCATTACCCAAACTAGGTAACATCATCAATGCTACCTGGGACTAGCACTGATGAGGTTACTAATCGCATCTGCAAGAAAACAGTCAAGCTCAGAGAGCACCAAGCACCCCTTGCTTCTGTTTCAGTACTGCCCAGGGTTTTAAAAGGTTAAAATTGTATGTATTAATAATTGCTATAGAAGAAGGAAATTCAGCTGGCATGGATTGCATGAGCACCCAAATTATTCGAAATGTTTATCCAGAAAAAGGCATTTTTCATTGAGCACTATTTCATTTTTTAACTAGAGAAGGAAATTTGGCACTCTAGGTTGGAACAGTGAACAAGAGAGAAAAAATGAACATCAAACACTGCATCTAAATCTGTGGCAGCTGTGAATTTGCTGGTCCGTGGAAGAAGCTGACATATATGGGTCAAAGGATTCACACATCACACTGTGTTAGGTCCTTTATAACTCAGACCATCTAGAGTTGTCTGAGTAGGTGGAGTCAAAGAGAACGCACCTTCTTGAGTCATTGTAATGTTGTTTACATTTTGTAATGTTGTAATGTTGGAAGCTTGCAGCGAGAAAGCAAATTATTCAACCCTCTCAGCTTTTCCCTCCAATCTGATACAAAGCAAATATTTACAGAAAGAAAAATCTAAGATATAATCAAATTCTAAGAGAGAACTCACTAACATTCAATTAAACTACAACCCTTTTTAATAATTTTATCTCTCTCCAAACCTGTGATTGACAGCAGAACTCTTTAACAGAAGAGAGCCACAATAGTCCAATCACCCACACAAACACACAGATTTTTTTTCTCTCTACATGGCATGCCTCTTTCTGGAGCAATCCCTTAGAAGGTGGCCTCATTTTCAGAGGGATGTTCTAATATAAGAGAATATTTGTAACTCGGGGTTGAACTGTGTGGTCCTGGGTGCTGTTTGATCTTGGCTGTTTTTTTTGCAACTGTTTTATCACCCAAATAGGAAACATCATCAGTGACAGGACGATGTTAGCACTGATGATGTTATCTTGTTGGGTAATAAAATGTCTGCAAGAAAACAAACAAGCTCAGACAGCATCAAGGACCCGACAGAGGGATGTTTCTTGAAATATGCAGGATTTTACTCAGATAAATGGAACACTTCCCAAAGCAGATTGGTGGCCAGCTGAGTATACAACTAGCTTTCATCTCTATCAAAAGGCAATCTCTATTTTCTTCTATAGTGAGGATTTATGAATATATTTCAGGGACAATGACTCTGAACCTGACAATGACTAGAGCAATTCTAGCAATTGAGCTTCAGAATCATAGTACATGAACAAAGTAACTGTCAAGCTGGATACAGCTCCTAAATAGACTCCATCAATTGCTGAAATTCCAAGCATGGTGCTTTAAAGTTGTTATCTGGAGTATATCATACTTAAGAGTAAAAGGATCCCCTTAGTGATCCTTAACGCTATATTTTTGGCATCCATTTTCCCCCTGATCCTCTGAAATGTAACTTCTTAAGTTGAGATTACTGCTCTTGGATGTGCTGACAAATTAAAGAAATTATTATTAACATGGTGTTGACAACTGTTATTCTAAACTTTTGGAAGGTATTACCAGATCTTAAGTGGATACTAAAAGAGGCAATAATATTCAGGGACACAGTTTTGCACAACTCCCAGGAAAATGTAAAGTACTTTCATTGCATCACTGTATGCCAATGTTGTAACCCAACCTGCTTGAAGAAAGCTTTTCGGAAACAACTATTTATTTCATAATTTCCTATGATATAACATGCTTTGAAGGTGATGATCCTGTAATTACTTTCCTGAGAATAATGATTATTGACATCCCAGGACTCACTTATCAGGAGAATTTAAAAGCCTGTACTATAGATCTATGACCTTTCTCTTTTCAAGGCAATGAAAGTTTTGTTTTTGAAGAGGTTGTATTCTTTAAATTTTATCAGTTATTAGTGAATCCTTTATATCCACTTGTGTAAAAAAAACACACCTGTATTTAAGCTGCATTCCTTTCAGAGGTAGGCAACCTTGGGTCTTTTATGACTCGTGGACTTCAACTCCCAGAATTCCTGAGCCAGCCATGCTGAGGGAAAGGGAGAGGTTTCCAAGCTGAGCCATGCTGGCTCAGGAATTCTGGGAGTTGAAGTCTACGAGTCATAAAAGAGCCAAGGTTGTCTACCCCTGCCCTAGGTCCTTGGGACAGGATCCAGATGCCATGGACTGAATTAGATACTGTCTTCCAAATTGGCAAAACCTCTAAAATTAGAGGTGGAAATTCAGTACAGGTATTCCTTGACTTATAACCATTCCTTTAGTGACCATTTGACGTTACAATGGCACTGAAAAAAGTGACTTATGACCGTTTTTCACAGTTACGACCATTGCAGCATCCCCATGGTCACATGATCAAAATTCAGACATTAAGCAACTGGCACATATTTATGACGGTTACTGGGTCCTGAGGTCCTGTGATCACCTTTTGTGATCGTCTGAAAAGCAAAGTCAATGGGGAATCCAGATCCACTTAACAACCGCATTACTAACTTAACAACTGTAGCGATTCACTTAACATCTGCGGCAAGAAAGGTCGTAAAATGGGGCAAAACTCACTTAACAACTGTCTTGCTTAGTAATGGGAATTTTGGGCTCAGTTGTGGTCATAAGTCGAAGACCACCTGTAGTTCTCTATGTTTTATCTTGGTAGAAACATCCACTGTGCTTCCTTCTCTTGGGTTTAATTCTAGAGTTGGAAGAAGAAAAAGAGAAGTGCAGACATTGTAGAAACAGATTGGAGAAAGCTTTGAATCCAAATATTTCCAAGAGCTCCACCTTAACCCTCCAGCCAGGGAGAAAGTAGTCCATAGATTAATGTTTCTAACATTTCATTGTACCATTTGTAATAAGGAGGATTAAAACACATAAAAGGGGAGGGAGGGATGCAAATTTAATCTTCCTAATTTTAATTCCTTTGCATTACATTTTTTTTTAATTTTATTATTCTGTAAACCACCTAGAGTGGCCTGCAACAGTGAGATGGGTAGCATACAAATTTAATAAATAAAATAAAATTCTCTCCACCCTAGTTTTCCTGAGACAAACACATTCATAATCTATTTGGAAAATTGTCAGAGTCTTACCTGAGAAGAAAAATATCATCAGGACTCTTCTCTTACTTTCTACTTCTCCTGCAGTTGTTGATATCTGCATTATGAAGTGGGGTGGAGGTGTCTTTAAAAACCCAGTTGGGATATGCGGAGGAGTAAAGGTAACTAATTCTTCCTCCCACTTCTGCAAGTCTTTGGAAACTGAAGTGTTCCAGAGCCTGTTCAGCCTCATATTCCTCTTTCTGCCACGAAAAGATGAAAGATTCTGTGATGTAATCATAAGGTCAAAGATTATTGCATGTTTTAATCCATTCCTTGTCTGGGCAGCTTCCAAGTCTAAATCAAATAAGCATCACATTTCATTTCATTGAGACAGTTAACATTTCCCAAGTCTTGGAGATACATGGGCCTTCAATGAATTGCGTCTCAATCTTCTGCTACCTCAAAGTGAAGACAATAAAAAAGAAAGATCTAAGGATACAGCAATGAGAAACAATCTCCACCCTAAATGCAGATAATAGTAATTTATTTGAAGAGCACCAACCCAACCAGTTAACTGGAATGTCTTCAGAGATAGTAATATTTTGATTACAGGTGAGCCACTGAAGAGCAAGATTAGAGTTATGATATTAAGTTTGCCATGAAATTGTTAGATCGCGCAGGCAGTAAGACACGAGTCGAGTGACAGTCAGCTCTTGGTTTATTGGCAAGGCATAAGGTAAATCCGGACTGGCTCTCTGGGCCAGGGGAGCCCTCTTTTATGGGATTCCCCTGGCTTGTAATCACACAATTCCATTGGCTGGCAAGACCCTGTTGCTAGTTAGCCAACCAGCAACGGGC